>NW_022196910.1:29208071-29219818 GCF_008632895.1 Mastomys coucha | reverse complement strand
AGAGAGAGATTAGCCTGAGAGTAAAACAAGGTCTTCAGAATCGAATCCTAGATCAGTAACACTGCCCAATATTCTTTTCTACCTTTGTTTGGTTTTCTCTGTTTCCAAGATGGATTTTACTTTTTCTTTTATGTGTAAGTATGGGGGTCTTTCTTCTGTATATAAGACATGAGTGTAAGTGTCCGAGGAGTCCAAAAAAGAGCACTAGAGATCCTTGAAATATAATTACTGATTTGTGAGACACTAGGTGTTCATTCTATAACCTGCATTCCAGTCTTCTGCAGGAGCTTTTAACCACTGAGCCAACTCTTCATTCTCTTCCCTCTTGCTTTCCAAAGGTCACTGCATGCAATATTGAAGCTACTGAAGCTACTGGTTTCTCTTCCTTGCCCATCACAGTATCTCTCCTACCCCTGTATCTCACCTGCCATTTATTAGGCCCTCCTTATTTACTGATGGTTTTCTTGATGCCAGAACCATTTTCCACTGATTAATTGAAAAACTGTCTGCATGTTCCCCACAATCACACCAGTTTAGTCAGTTTTTCTCATCTTACCTTCTTCTTAAGTGTCTTTGTTTCTTACTTATGTTCACTTTCTTACATCTCATTTCTTTCATTTCAAGACAACTGAGTTCTGTACTTTATTAATGAGTACATGTTGCTAAGCCAAGCCCAGAATACAGAAAGCACTTTTGCTTGAAGGACTCAATTTAAGGCACACAATCTCCCTTCAGTTAAAAGAATTAATGAAAAAGTAATTAGTAGATCCTATAGTATAATACAAATTCAATAATGGCAATAAAGTTTTTTTTTTTTTATGCAGCCTAATTGCTTGGGGCATTTTTCATTTTGTGAATCTTATAATTTCCCCTTATACGTGTGATAGTTTTCTCTTTTACATATATTTCTATAGCTTCTGCTTGTTTAAAGCTACATTATTCTTTTGACCTTCCAAACAGTTTTAACTTGCTATGGCGCAATTTTTCTGATTTTCTAATTTTTCTAGATTTTCAGCTTGAAAACTACTCTGAGAAGCAAAAATCTGATTTTATTATGACTAAACGGTATTTTAAAAACCTAAGGTCCTAGAAAAAACATTTTCTAAAATGTTTCATTTTCCATATAGATATTTCAGAGGGAGGTCTATGTCACCTTCTTTGTATTCCACAACTGTTCTCTGTTGAACTATCATCATGTGCGTTTTCTTATAAGCCATTTTATCTGATGCATAAATATGCTTTACAATTTCAAATATTATTTTAAAGGAGAATATGAGTAGACATGACAGTGAAAAACTACTGTATTTTGTTTTCGTAGCCTTTCCTAAGACCTTCAATGTTGATCACTAAGGTAGATATGTAACTGTTCTTTTTTCGGGCCTCAGCCCTTCCATCTTGTTATTTTCTGTGAGTTGTTGATGGTGTCCATCTTTATTATCAGGCCTCTTTGTTACTAATCTGTTCAAAACCATGGCTGTCATCAGTGGAGAAGACTATTTGTATGTATCTGAAGTTCATTGACCAATTAGTTTTCTGTCCCTCAACTGGAGACTGATACTGCCATTTGTGACTTGCACAGTTGCTTCATGTTAGGCTAAGCACTAATTTTACTATTAAAGTTAAATATGGATTCAAAGATGAGAATGGGGTACAGGGAAAAAACTGAATCATACCCTTGTGTCCATTTTCCTTAGCTGTCACCTTCCTTCATCCTCCATCCCTTCTATTTGAAGGCTGGCTAAATTGAGATTCTCTAGCATCTATGTTACTGTTTGCTTCAACCAATGAATCACTGAAGAAGGAAGAAGGCTGAGTACTTTCACTACTTTTGTTCTGGAATTTTAATAGGGTGGCTGTATATCTGTGGGACAAGCTCTAACTACATAGACACATCCTGAAGCAGGCTTCCACAGCATGCTCCTAACTCCTTTTACCTCATTCTTTTCCTCCTACCTTTTAGGAGCCTCCTGGCTGATGAACTGATTTTTCCTTCTTTAAATTCCGGCTGTTTTAAATGTAACTAGGGAACCTTGGCTTGCTAATATCCTCATCTACTCAAAGACAGCTACATCACCAAAGCCCACCCCAGCATGAGTGACAGTTTACACAAGTAGGGAAGCTGGAGCACACAGCTTAGTCAGAAGGCTACTCAAAACATAGAGAAGTGTCCCTTATCAAGTAGTTCAGCTAGGCTGAGAGTCACGCAGCAGATTCAACTGGAATATGCTGTTTTCATACTGTTTAGCTGTTCCCTGTCACTCCCAGGCTTATCAGCTGGTCTCTGCTTTTCCTGGCTCTTGGACTTGTTCTTTAAGTCTTTCTTTTATATTGTTTTTATTTACTTATTTATTTATTTATTTATTTATTTATTTATTCATTCGTTCATTTTTACACTCCAGAGTTTATTCCCCACCCCGGTCTACCCTCCCACTGTTCCACATCCCATACCTCCTCCCAAGCCCCTGTCTCCAAGACGATGTCTCATCCCTCCCAACTCCCATCCAACCTGACCTCTAAACTCCCTGGGGCCTCCAGTCTCTAGAGGGTTAGGTGCAACTTCTCTGACTAAACCCAGACCCAGCAGTCCTCTGCTATATATGTGTCTCATATCAGGTGGTATATGCTGCCTGGTTGGTGGTCCAGTGTTTGAGAGTTCTCAGGGGTCCATGTTAATTGAGACTGCTGATCCTCCTACAGGGTTGCCCTCCTCTTCAGCTTCTTCCAGCCTTTCCCTAATTCAAGTACAGAAGCCTGCAGCTTCTGTCTATTGGTTGGGTGTAAATATCTGTCTGCATCTGATTCATCTGCTTGTTGGGTCTTCCATAGTGCTAGCTAGGGTCATGATAGGTCTTTTTTTTTTTTTTAATCTCCATAATGATAGATTTTAAATTCGGAGGAGGCCATATGTAAACAAGAGTTTTCTGTTTAACATTTACCTTTACTTTTCAACTGCTTTCAAGCTTTAGATGTGACAAAACTCCAAATCAGTTAATAGAAATTAAAGTTAGGCTTTGTAAGTGCCAATGGTTAAAATCCTTAAGAAATCA
This sequence comes from Mastomys coucha, assembly GCF_008632895.1. NCBI lineage: Eukaryota > Metazoa > Chordata > Mammalia > Rodentia > Muridae > Mastomys > Mastomys coucha. Next base: position 29,216,771 of record NW_022196910.1, on the reverse strand, counting down.
GCATTTCCAATGTTGACTAACATTTAAGTACATTGTCTAGAAGCAATATATGGAAGAAGTTGCCTAACATGGCAGAAGTTAGGCAGCTGTAATTATTTCACAACCATACCAATATAAATGTGAGATCAAAAATTGGAGAGGTCTTCAGGAGACAAAATGTCCCTGCTAGACAGTGGGGTTTTATGAAGAACATGGGAGTAATGGGATTAGCCCAAGAATGTCATTCATATGTGGAGTTTTACTGGTGTATGAAATAAGTATCATTGAAAAAAGACTCATTGAAAGAAAGTGTTTCAAAGTGCAGGAAATGTAGGAAAAGTGCATGAGAAAAGCAAATGTACAGATTGTAGATGAGATACTGGGAACAAGAGTTCACTAAAATGCTGAATTTCTCAAAGGGACACTGACTGGGAGTTTTATCCTTGGTTCTAAGGCAGACTGTAATGTCATTACTGTATTGATTGTCAATAGAATGGAGAGAGAAGGGAAGACTGTGGATTTGGCTAAAACACTCATTATAAATGAATATGATTCTCTAAAAACTAAGTAGAAAATGACAAAATGAATCTCTATGGAATTCTCTACCCTCTTATTTCTCTTAACAGTTTTTAACATTCAGAATAAATATCCATATAATATGTTTTGTATATATATTATTTCAGATTCTTTTAAGCCATCATTAATGATACTATGTGATTATATTTTTGAGGTTTATTATTATACAGAAAATGGATTTCTTTGTGCCATAATTTTCAAAATGTAAAGACTTGAGATGTATCTTTTTACATTTTCTAGGTATATAATAGTGTAGTCTACATGACACCTTTAATTTTTCTTTTTAATTTTTAATCTTCTAGTTTTAAATCAGTCTCTCTTAAAGTGGCTAGTATTTCTAGTGTTAGGATAAAAAAAAGTGTTTTCTTCTCAAACTTAAAAAGAAATCACTCAATCTTATACCACTAAGAATGCTAGAGAAACAGCCAGGAGTTAAGAGTGTATATTGTTTCCTGCCCTTTTTAGCATTTGAATTATCTTTTGTTGATTGTTTCCATACATTTGAGGAAAATAAATATAAGTTATTCTAAAGTTTTCAGCACTCATTTCAGAGGTCTCACAGATGCTTGTAGATACAGTTCCAGCAAACCTGATCTTTTGCCCTCAGTGTGACCCTATTCTTAGTTGTACATATCCACCTACAAATACACACATATACACACAATTAAAAATGAAAAAAGCATGGTTTTAAAAAATAATGGCAAGTGTTAGAATTTGGTGATGCTCTTTATGAATTGAGGTTCTTCTATCTAGATTTTAATAATCTAAGATCTTTAATTATAAATTATTCTAGGATTTTTCTCAAATTAATATATATGTGTGTGTATGTGTGTATGTAAATATGATTATTTAATTTTTCTACGTGTATTAAGGATGATAAATTATATTATTGATCTTGAGTGGTTATTTAATTTGAGACCAGTAATTAACAAGCCTATCTAGACAACCTACTAAACAGCATCAGAATATTCAATCATTAAGAATTTTTCGGCCATTCTCTCTCCGGTGACTTTCTAAAGCAGGACCAGCTGGGAGGCACAGGCCTCACAAGTAGCAGAGCACCCAGAACAGGATCCTCTCAACCTCTGTCTATACCTAGGAGTGATAGCAGTGGATCCTCAATCCTCTCTGCCCCTTTCCTGCAAGCTCAGAGCCTGCCTTCACGGAGTGCTCTAACCCAGAGACTCAGGTGAGATTCCCCCATTTTCTGTCTGGTGACTTTCTAAGGTGGGACTAGCCAGGAGGCACAGTCCTCACAAGTGGCAGGGCAGCCTGGTCAGGATCCTTTCTACCTCAGACCATACCTAGGAGGGACAACTGATCCACAGCCCTCTCTGCACATTTCCCAAAAGTAAAGATCCTGTCTACTGGGTGTGCTCTGACCCCAGGACTCAGGATGGACAACTGATCCAAATCTGCCTCTGCTCGGGTTTTACCAGAGGAGATCTGATTTCCCAGAAGTGCTGACACAGGCTTACAGACACACAGGAGGGACAAGCTCTAGTCATAGACAGCAAGAACATCTAACACCAGAGATCAACAGTTGGCAAAAGGCAAATGCAAAAATCTTACCAACAGAAGTCAAGACTACTTGGCTTCATCAGAACCTAGTACCCCCACCACAGAAAGTCCTGGATATCCCAAAACACCAAAAAAAAAAAAAAAAAAAAAAAAAAAAAAAAAAAAAAAAAAAAAAAAAACAAACAAAAAAACAAAAACAAACAAAAACAACAACAACAACAACAAAACCAAGATTTGGATCTAAAATAATATCTCTCAATGGTGCTATAGGAATTTAAGAAGAACATGAATAACTCCCTTAAAGAAATACAGGAGAACACAGACAAAGAGGTACAAGCCCTTAAAAAGGAAATAAAGAAATCATTTAAAGAATTACAGGAGATCACAAGTAAACAAGTAGAACCCCTTAAACAGAAACACAAAAGTCCTTTAAGGAATTACAGGAAAACACAACTAAACAGGTGAAGGAATTGTGCAAAACCATCCAGGACCTAATAATGGAAGTAGAAACCATTAAGAAATCACAAAAACAGACAACTCTGGAATTAGAAATCTTAGGAAAGAAGTCAGGAACCAACAGATGCAAGCATCACTAACAGAATACAAGAGATAGAAAAGAGAATCTCAGGCACAAAAGATACCATAGAAAACATTGACACAACAGTTAAAGAAAATACAAAATGCAAAAAGTTCCTGACCCAAAACATCCAGGAAATCCAGGACACAATGAGAAGACCAAACCTAAGGATAATAGAATAGAAGATAGTGAAGACCTCCAACTTAAAGGTCCAGTAAATATCTTCAACAAAATTATAGAAGAAAACTTCCCTAACCTAAAGAAAGAGATGCCCATGAACATACAAGAAGACTATAGAACTCCAAACAGACTGGACCAGAAAAGAAATTCCTCCCACCACATAATAGTCAAAACACCAAATGCACAAAACAAAGAAAGAATACTAAAACCAGTAAGGGAAAAAGGTCAAGTAACATATAAAGGCAGGCCTATCAGAATTACACCAGACTTCTGACCAGAGACTATGAAAGCTAGAAGATCCTGAGCAGATAACAAACAGACCCTAAGGGAACACAAATGCCAGCCCAAACTACTATACCCAGCAAAACTCTCAATCACCATAGATTAAGAAACCAAAGTATTCCATGACAAAACCAAATTCACACAATATATTTCCACAAATCCAGCCCTTCAAAGGGTAATAAATGGAAAACTCAAACATAAGGATGGGAACTACTTCTCTGAGAAAGTAAAAATGTAATCTTCCAACAAAACTAAAAGAAGATAGCAACATGAAGGGAATTCCAACTCTAACAACAAAAATAACAGGAAGCAACAATTACTTTTCCTTAATATCTATTAATATCAATGGACTTAATTCCCCAATTAAAAAAAACAAAGGCTATCAGACTGGATATGTAAACAGGACCCAGAATTTTGCTGCATACAGGAAACCCACCTCAGTGACAAAGACAGACACTACCTCAGAATGAAATGCTGGAAAACAATTCTCCAAGCCAATGGCCCCAAGAAAAAGGTGGAGTAGCCATTCTAATATCGAATAAAATCGACTTTCTCCTTAAAGTGACAATAAAAGATAAGGAGGGACACTTCATATTTATCAAAGGTATGATCTAACAAGATGAACTCTCAATTCTGAATAATAACTTGGTCTAGGAAGAAATAAACAAATTAAAGACTTTGTAGAGTTTAATGAAAATGAAGCCACAACATACACAAACTTATGGGACACAATGAAAGCAGTCCTAAAGGAAAATTAATAGCTTTAGGTGCCTCCAAAAAGAAACTGGAGAGAACATACACCAGCAATTTGACAGCACATCTGAAAGCTCTAGAACAAAAAGAAGCAAATTCACCCAAGAGGAGTCAAAGGCAGGAAATCAAATCAAACTCAGGGTTGAAATCAACCAAACAGAAACAAAAAAGAACTATACAAAGAATCAACCAAACCAGGAGCTGGTTCTTTGAGAAATCAACAAAATAGATAAAGCCTTAGCCAGACTAACTAGAGGGCACAGAGACAGTATCCTAATTAACAAGATCAGAAATGAAAAGGGAGACATAACAACTGACACTGAGGAAATCCAAAAAACCCATGAGATCCTACTAAAAATGCCTATACTCAAGAAAACTAGAAAAGTTGGATGAAATGGACAAATTTCTAGACAGATACCAGGTACCAAAGTTAAATCAAGACCAGATCAACTATCTAAACAGTCCCATAAAAAAAAACAGGACTAGATGGGTTTAGTGCAGAGTTTTATCAAACCTTCAAAGAAGACCTAATACCAATACACCTCAAATTATTCCACAAAATTGAAACAAAGGTACTCTACCCAATTAATTCTATGAAGCCACAATTACTCTTAAACCTAAGCCACACAAATATCTAACAAAAAAAAGAAAAATTCAGACCAATTTCCCTTATGAATATCGATGCAAAAATATTCAATAAAATTCTTGCAAACTGAATCAAAAATACATCAAAATGATCATCCACCTTGATCAAGTAGGCTTCATCCCTGGGATGCAGGGATGGTTCAATATTTGGAAATCTACCAACTTAATTCACTATATAAGCAAATTCAAAGAAAAAAAAAAAAACATATGATCATCTCACTAGATGCTGAGAAAGCACTTGACAAAATCCAACATCACTTCATGATAAAAGTCTTGGAAAGATCAGGAATTCAAGGCCTATACTTAAATATAGTAAAAGCAATATACAGAAAACCATTAGCCAACATTAAACTAAATGGAGAGAAACTTGAAGTAATCCCACTAAAATAAGGGACTAGACAAGGCTGCCCACTTTCTCCCTACTTCAATATTGTACTTGAAGTCCAAGCCAGAGCAATTAGACAACAAAATGAGATCAACGGGATACGGATTGGAAAGGAAAAAGTCAAATTATCACTATTTGCTGATGATATAATATTATACTTAAGTGACCCCAAAAATTCCACCAGAGAGCTCCTAAACCTGATAAACTACTTCAGCAAATTAGCTGGATATAAAATTAACTCAAGGAAATCAGTGGCCTTCCTCTACACATAGAATAAAGAGGCAGAGAAAGAAATTAGGGAAACATCACCCTTTGCAATAGTTACAAATAATATAAAATGCCTTGGGTGTAATTCTAACTAAGCAAGTAAAAGATCTGTTTGACAAGAACTTCAAGTCTCTGAAGAAGGGGAATTGAAGAAGATCTCAGAAGATGGAAAGATCTCCCATGCTCGTGGATTGGCAGGATTAATATAGTAAAAATGGCCATCCTGCAGCAGGCAATCTACAGATTCAATGCAACTCCCATCAAAATTCCAACTCAATTCTTCACAGATGTAGAAAGAGCAATTTGCAAACTCATCTAGAATAACAAAAAAACCCAGAATAGCCAAAACTATTCTCACCAATAAAGGAAACTGGTGGAATCACCATCCTGGACCTTAAGCTATACTACAGAGCAATTGTGATTAAAAACTGCATTGTATTGGTACAGTGACAGGCAAGTAGATTGAAGACCCTGAAATGAACCCACACACCTATGGTCACTTGATCTTTGACAAAGGAGCTAAAACCATAGAGTGGAAAAAAGACAGCATTTTCATGGTTCTGGATGTACAAGAATGCAAATCCATCCATTCCTATCTCCTTGTACAAAACTCAAGTCCAAGTGGATCAAGGACCTCCATATCAAACCAGACACACTGAAACTAATATGAAAGAAAGTGGGGAAGAAGCTCGCACACATAGGCACAGGGAAAAATTTCCTGAACAGAACACCAATAGCTTATACTTTAAGATCAAGAATTGGCAAATGGGACCTGATAAAGTTGCAAAGCTTCTGTAAGGCAAAAGACACTGTCAATAGGACAGAATGGCAACTAACAAATTGGGAAAAGATCTTTACCAACCCTATATCTGATAGAGGGCTAATATCCAATGTATACAAAGAACTCAAGAAGTTAGCCTCCAGCTAACCAAATAACTCTATTAAAAAATGAGGTACATAGCTAAACAAAGAATTCTCAACTGATGAATACTGAATGACTGTGAAGCACCTAAAGAAATGTTCAACATCCTTAGTCATCAGGGAAATGCAAATCAAAACAACCCTGAGATTCCACCATACACCAGTCAGAATGGCCTGGATCAAAACTCAGGTGACAACAGATGCTGGAGAGGTTGTGGATAAAGAGGTACACTCCTTCATTGCTGGTGGGATTGCAAGCTGGTAAAACCACTCTGGAAATCAGTTTGGTGGTTCCTCCAGATATTGGACATAATTGTTCCAGAGGTCAAGCTATACCACTCCTGGGCATATACCCAGAAGATGCTCCAACATGTAATAAGGGCACATGCTCCATCATGTTCATAGCAGCCTTATTTATAATAGCCAGATACTAGAAACTACAAAGATGTCCCTCAACATAGGAATGGATACAGAAATTGTGGAACATCTACACAATGGAGTCCTACTCAGCTATTAGAAACAATGAATTTATGAAATTCTTAGAGAAATGGATGGATCTGGAGAATATCATCCTGAGTGTGATAACCCAAACACAAAAGAACACACATGGTATGCACTCTCTGATAAATGGTTATTAGCCTAGAAGTTCAGAATACTCGAAGTACAATCCACAAATCACAAAAAACTCAAGAAGAAGGAGGACCAAAATGTGGACACTTCATTCCTTCTTAAAAGGGGGAAAAATACCCATGGAAGGAATTGCAGAGACTAACTATGGAGCAGAGGCTGAAGGAAGGGCACTCCAGCCTGATATAGCTGTCTCCTGAGAGGCTCTGGCAGTACCCAACTAATACAGAAGTAGAGACTCACACCCATCCATTGAAATGAGTACAGGGTCCCCAGGAAGGAATTAGAGAAAGGACCAAAGAAGCTGAAGGATTTGCAGCCCCTTGGGACAAACAACAATATGAACTAACTAGTCCCCTCAGAGCTCCCAAGGGCTAAACCTCCAACCAAGGAGTACACATGGTGGGACTGATTGCTCTGGCAGCATGTGTATAGTAGAAGATGGCCAAGTTGGTCATCAATGAGAGGAGAGGCCCTTTGCCCTGTGAAGGTCTTGTGCCCCAGTGTAGGGGAATACCAGGGCCAGTACAGTAAGTGGGAGAGGGTGGGGTGGGGTGGTGAGCAGGGGAAGGGGGGAGGGAAGAGGGTTTTGTTCTTATTGTTTTGGGGGTTTTTTTGTTTGTTTTTTGTATGTTTTGGAGGCTAAACTGGGAAAGGAGTAATCATATGACATGTAAATAAAGAAAATATCTAATAAAAAATAACAAAAATAAAAAGAATTTTTCTCTGGTCTGTCTGGGCTGGTACCCTGAGCAGACCTTGGGCACAAGCTCCACAGTTAGTCCCACAACACCCAGAGGAAGGTCCACTCCCAGGTACTCTAACACGCCCAGGATCAAAGGTTAGTAGGACACAACATTTTTCTCAACACAGGGAATAACTGGGACCAGCAGGTCCAGGCACACAGAAACTCTGCCAGCCCAGTGGCACAGGTTGCTTCTGGTCTGTCTTGGCCTGCTGGTGCCCTGAGCAGACCTTGGAAGCAAACTCTACAGCCAGTCCCAAAGCACCCAGAGAAAGCTCCACTCCCAGGTGCTCCAACAAGCCCAGGATCACAGGATCCCAGAATCACAGGATTACAGAGTCAGCTTGACTCTGAGGACTTCCAACACAACCAGGATCACAGGAAGGACAGGCCCCAGTCAGGTTTAACAAGGGCAGGTAAAACTAGAGATAAGCAGATGATGCAGGGCAAGAATAAGAATATAAGCAACAGAAACCAATGTTACTTGGTATCATCAGAACCCAATTTTCTCACCATAGCAAGTCCTGAACACACTATCATTCCAGAAAAGCAAAATTCAGAATAAAATCACTTCTGATGATGATGACACGGACTTTAAGAAAGACATAAATAACACCCTCAAAGAAATAAAGGAGAACACAGGTAAACAGCTAGAAGCCCTTAAAGAGGAAACAGAAAATCCTTAAAGAACTACTGGAAAACACAATCAAACAGGTGAAAGAAATGAGCAAAACAATCCAGAATCTAAAAATGGAAATAGAAACAATAAAGAAATCAGAAAGAGAGACAACCCTGGAGATGCAAAACCTAGGAAAGAAATCAGGAGTTGTAGATGCAAGCAACACCAAAGAATACAAGAGATAGAAGAGAGAATCTCAGGGGCAGAAGATGCCATAGGAAACATTGACACAACCGTCAAAGAAAATGTAAAAAGCAAAAAGCTCCTAACCCAGTACATCCAGGAAATCCAGGACACAATGAGAAGACAAAACCTAAGGATAATAGGTATAGAAGAGAGTGAAGACTCCCAAAGTAATGGGCCAGTAAATATCTTCAAAAAAATTATAGAAGAAAACTTGTCTAACCTAAAGAAAGAGATGCCCGTGAACATACAAGAAGCCTACAGAACTCCAAATAGACTGGATCAGAAAAGAAATTCCTCCTGCCATACAGCAATAAGAACACCAAATGCACTAAACAAAGAAAGAATTTTAAAAGCAGTAAGGGAAAAAGGTCAAGTAA
>NW_022196910.1:29202916-29207408 GCF_008632895.1 Mastomys coucha | reverse complement strand
TTTACACTATACTATGGTTTTCAGAACAGCTTATATATTTCAAAAGTATTTATATGCCCAAAAGAAACGTAGCCAATTAACTTGGGAGGTGGCTTGTAAGAGAACAACAAAGAGTGAGACTGAATGCTTTGCTTGAAGTTTGTAACTCTTGTATCAAGTTTGAAGAAGAGGACTTTATAAGTTATTCTTTCTCTGAGATGAATGCTTTTCCAAAATATCACAGCCAATGAACCAGATTCTTACCCTTACCTAATGTCTGTGCCACTCTCCAAGCAGAACCAGTGTACATTGAAACAGTTGATGACAGACTTTATGGATAGACCATCTTAATACGCACACCATTTCTTAAATGAATGTAACCTGTTCTCTGTGGGCTGAGAATAAAGTCACTCACTCAAGTCAAATAGCTTTGACCATAGCAGGAAGTCTGTATCAAAAAATCGTGCCTACAATTCATTTCTTGGTGCAGCAGAACTGTAAACTCTCAGCTTAGCTAAGTTGAAGGTAAAATCCTTTGGTGACGTGAGGGTCATTGAAGTACAGCCTTATTACATTGAAATCCAATGTCTAAAAATTGTTCTTATTTTGGGCTTGTACAAAGCCAAGATTTTAAGCTCTACTAAATACAAAACAAACAAATAAAGAAACAAAGACTTTATATATTTTTGTTCATTTAAGAAAATACTAATGTGATGTATTATTTTGAAATATACAGTTAGTATGTTTGGAGTTATTTAAAATTTATATTGAGAAAAACATGTATTTTCAGTATTGCTGTAGACAAGCATCTACATAAGATCATAAATTGTTGTTTTATATCAAACAACTTTTATAATACTCATGTTTATTGTTATAACATTTTATAAATTTTAAAGATATGATAAAAATATATTGTAGGTATTGAAGAGGGTCTCTGGGAGGAGTTAGGGTACAAAAGGGAAACAAGAATGTGATTTAATTTTATTTATTTAAAATATGTTTTTAAATGTTAAGAAATTCAGATAAATTGAAATCATGTAACTTTTCTCCTCATAATGCAATAAAACCTTAAAAAAGAAAAAAAAGAATTTTTCTATATTAACTGACATTGTACTACAAACAAAACTTAAAAGCATTTGAAAGTTAAAATCACAAAATTCTGTCTTCTCTGTACTTGCCTTTATGTCTTTCTATTCTGTCTTTCTCCCTCTCCCTCTCCCTCTTCCCCTGCTCACCAGCCCCTTCCCCTCCTCCCTCTTTTTTTCTCTGTCTCTTCCATAATGGAATAGTAAGAACTATGTCAAATTCTCAAATATATTGACACTAAAATTCTCATTTGGAACAATCATTGGAACAAGGAAGAACTAGAAGAAAAATTTAATTAAATACCTTCAAGCCATATTGAAAAACAATTGACATATGTAGAAATAAGAAATGACCATTTACTTTCAAAGATTAAAAATGAGAAACAGTCCCAGTTTATGATCTTAGACTGGAGTCTTTGACTTTTAAGCATTGCAAACATCCCCAAACCTTATTTAATTGTGGTACTTTTATTAGTGCTACGTGTAGGATATAATACTGCTCAAGTGACTGTGAATCTTTAACTACATGTTTCACTGAATATTTAAATCAGTTTTGATAACCACTTTTCAGTGTTAAAACTACCTACCAAAGGAACACTGATCATAGATCATTTGAATGATAACCTAAGAACTCTGAAGATGGACCATGAGGTTAACGATGCTTTCATTTCTATTAACTCAGTGTTCACTCAATGGCCCAGAGGCGTGAAGTGATTTAAAATTTTCACCCTTAATATTTTAGAAATAGAATTCATACTCCCATGTCTGTTCTAGATATGTATCTTGGAAAAGTAAATTGAAATCTTTAGGGAGGAATTCATCATTGTAGAGGTAGAGCCTTAAGAGGCAATGGGATCAGTTTTATCTTGTGATAAAAGCTGTGGAAGGTAAGTAGCTTCATAAGGACAAGCAAAGAAAGTGAATTAGTGACTTGAATCTATTTCTTGTGAAGATTCACAAAAGTTATAAAACTGGCCACAGAGGTAATACAGTATTACATATATTTACATGGTAAATCAGAGGCAGGTTTATTAGAATTGGTTACAATATTCAATCAAGTTCTATTGTGGATTGTGCTAACTAGTATCTCATGATAGAGATAAATTTGATATAAAAAGAAGAGTAATGCATGGAGAAATGTCTCAGCAATAAAGAGTACTAATAATGCTTGAAGAGGACCATGTGTTTGTTTGGAGCACCAGAACTGTGACTACCAACCAGCTGCAACCCCAATTTCAGAGAGTCTGGCATCTACTTCTGAATTCTGAATGCTCTTTCACCCATATGGTATGTATGTATGTATATACATACACTCAGGAACATATATGGAAATCCAGTATTCTAGATACAGCAGAAGTGATACATACGTGAATCACAGAGACTGTGACAACACATAGTTGGCATGCACAAATTCAACCTAGACAATATTCCAACACTGAATAGAGGAAGTGGACATGAACTGTAACTTCTATTCCAGAAGTTATTCGCTATTGATACCAGCTAGAAAAGGAAAAAAAAAAATAGATAACCAAAAGTGTGTTACTGGTTACATCAACCAATCACAGCAAAAGCCCCATGATGAGCAGCAGCAGATTACGGCACACTAGTCATCTGAAGCCATCAAATTAATTTCTCAGTAGTATTAAAGACCATTTCTGAGCAAAAGGCAGATAAATTGTTGAAGGTTTTAGGTGATTGCCAAAACCTTTAGCTATAAACAATTTTGTAATTATATATACTGTTTTAAAAAAGATAATATTATTCATGCAGAATAGATGACAGTATAGTCCACATATAGATATATGTGATAATAATCAAAAGACACACTCAACAAAGAAGGAACACTTTTAAATTATATTTTATAAAATACATTCTGCACTATTATAATGTCAGTTTGTGTTGTTTTTAGTTTGTTTGTCTACCAAAAACGATTGAGCTTCAATAAACATAAGCTTATACTATTAGGCTCAATGGCTATAAATTACCAAAAATATAATATACAAGTAAGGACATAATTAATATAAGGGTCACAATTCTAGTTGACATAAATTTAATTACAAATTTCCTGTTAAATTTATTAAAGAGTATCCAAACAAGAAAAAGTAATAATGGCACCATTTTTGTGACAAATGAAATAAGTAAAAGATCATGAGGCATAAATCCAGCAAAAAAATTTATAGGGAACTGAGTATATCTGGGAGTGAGTGAGGTGGCCCTACCCAGGAAAGAGGACACATACAATATTTTACAGACATTTCAGATTGTATTTAGGATTCTACATGTATATGCATATTTGCATTCAATAACATTTAGTGAAAAAATAGCTGATGGCTTTGAAGTAGAAGAGAGTGGGATGCATGCAAAGTTTTTGAGGGAAAAAAGGAGATGGGCAACTATATTATAATCTCAGAAAAAATGAAAATTATTATTAAAGACATTACCTAGAAATGTGTTTAATTGTTTACATAATTAAAGATTTGAATGTGAAATAATAGTTTCCGAGCAATCTGGTTTAGACTCAGTTACCATCCCTTGATGGTAACTCTAATTTACAATCTTAATTATTATTATGATGCCTGGGATGAGCACCATTTCTGCTAGTACTTATTTACATCCCATCCCAGCCTATTATTCCATCACCTGCTTCTGACTCTGAATCCTGATTGGCCTCAACAAGCTGAAAGATCATGCTAATTTGCATGTCTGATGACAGATTTTAATAAATAATTGGTTGTTCAAATACTTGGTTCTCACCACACTGCGTTTTCTGATCTCAGTGTTCATTTTTGTAGTCTATTATAACTGGGTAGTTTGTCTTCTTGGCGTTCCTTGTTCTATTTTTGGTTATAATACACAATATTCAAATATGACCATGTTGTTCTTAGTTGGGTAATTGTAAACTGAACAATCAAGTCAGTACTGAACTACACATAAAACTCCTGCTCGTTAACATTTCATAGTGACAAAGTGTTATGAATGCTACCACATGGGAAAAGTAATCAGTAGTCTGTGTGGTTAACAGTGGGAACTATAGTAATGCAGACCCTGGCAAAGCATGCCCTTTGGTGTTGTCATGGCAGACATGTTCAGGAATAACAAGCTATGTAGGGCCATCAAACATAGGAAAAAAACCTGGTTCTATCATGCCAAATGGATACAGTATGATACTGTCATTAAATACATTGTAGTTTTGGTGTAGTGCAGTTAATAGTTATCATCAAATGATTTGATTTTAAGACACAAGAGAATAATGAGAAAGTTCCTTTAGTTACAATGCTACATCTTTCATAGTGTAAATATGTATAAAATAGAAATCATTTCAAAAGAGGATTAGTTTTAAGTTTTTAAAATAATGTCTTTGTTAGTTCATATTGTTGTTTGTCCTAAAGGGCTGCAAACCCCTCAGCTCCATTGGTCCTTTCTCTAAC
>NW_022196910.1:29201272-29202215 GCF_008632895.1 Mastomys coucha | reverse complement strand
GCCCCAGTGTAGGGGAATGCCAGGGCCAGAAAGTGGGAGAGGGTGGGGTAGCAGGCATGGGGAAGGGGAGGCAACAGGGGTTTGTTTTTGTTGTTTTTGTTTGTTTGTTTGTTCTTTGGAGGGGAAAGTGGGAATGGAGAAATTTACATGTAAATAAAATATCTAAAAAAAAAAGAAAGAAAGAAAGAAAGAAAGAAAATATCCAATAAAAAAACCTGAAGAAAATAAAAAAAAATAATGTCTTTGTTAACCTCATATATGTTCAATATTGATTATTTAACAGAAGAATGAATAGGTGACCATTTATGTAACTAAATCAAATTGGGGATTGGAGTATGAATGAGAGATGACAAGCTGAGTAAATACAGAGCAGAAACACAATCAGGAAAGCAAGCAATAAAACTTGGAGAGATGCATACTTACGAGATGAATAAAAAAGGTATTCTGGAGAGATACAGCTTTTCATAACTTAAAGAATAGAAAGTATAATGTAATAAACATTGAAATTTTTTTCCTTATTTATTAGGAGGTATGGAGAGATATTCACCCTGAAAGTCAAATAAGTTTCATTTCACATCTGAGCTGACTTATTTAAAAGGCATGCATATGTAAAGTCTGAAAACACTGACAATCAGTCATAAGTAAATTAATAAGTAGAGAGATTATCCAGAAACCATCAAAAGGGCTATACTGCTTGGGCTAGCAGTCACTTTAAGAGTTAACAAATACCTTTTGATCAGCAGGATACCCTTAAATCTACTTAAGTTTACACCATGTTGTGGATGCCACCAAGTGCTGACTAACAGGAGCCTGATATAGCTGTCTCCTGAGAGGCTCTGACAGTGTCCAACTAATACAAAAGTAGAGGCTCACAGCCATCCATTGGATTGAGCACAGGGTCCCCAATGAAGGAGCTAGAGAAAGGACACAAGGAGCTGAAGGG
>NW_022196910.1:29187255-29200663 GCF_008632895.1 Mastomys coucha | reverse complement strand
CCCTGGTATTCCCCTACACTGGGGCATAGAACCTTCATAGGGCCAAGGGCCTCTCCTCCCATTGATGAACAACTTGGCCATCCTCTGCTACAAATGTTGCTGGAGCCATTAGTCCCATCATGCATACTCTTTGGTTGGTGTTTTAGTCCCTGGGAACTCTGAGGGTACTAGTTAGTTCATATTGTTGTTTGTCCTAAGGGGCTGAAGGGTTTGCAACCTCTTTATTTTCATTTCAAATGTAATCCCCTTTCCTGGATTCCCCTCCAAAAGCCTTCTATTCCTTCCCCCATCCCCCATCCCCCTTCTCACCCACCCATTCCTGCTTCCTGGTCCTGCCATTCCCTTACATGGGAATCAAGTCTTCACAGGACCAAGGGCATATCCTCCCATATGCAGCTGGAGCCATGGGTCCCTTCATGTGTACTCCTTGGTTGTTTAGTCCCTGTGAGCTCTAGGGGAGGGGATCTGGTTGGTTGATATTGTTGTTCTTCCTATGGGGTTGCAAAGCCCTTCAGTTCCTTCAGTCCTTTCTCTAACTTGTCCTTTGGAGACCCCTTGCTTAGTCCAATGGTTGGCTGTAGTATCTGCCTCCGTATTTGTCATGCTCTGGCATTCTCTCAGGAGACAGTTATATCAGGCTCCTGTCAGCAAGCACTTCCCAGCATCCACAATAGGGCCTGGATTTGCTACAGCATTTTCTCTGTCCAATCACATTAGGGCAGTGACAGGCCTGTGATTGGACAGGAATAGAGAGGTGGACCTAGAGTTGGAAGAGGAAAAATGTCAGGAGCAAGAGGAGGAGAAGGGTCAGGAGCAGGAGAGGTCATCATGGAGACAGATGCTGAGGATGAATCAGACCCCACGAGGTTACAGAACCAAGTAGGTTCTCACAAAATAGATTATTTGGGTTAGAATATTATCTTTATTATTTGGTTCTAAAATTATTATATTAGTATCATATAAATTGTGATTTTATTATTATATAAATCAGATTAGATATTAAGGCCTTGGAAGTCATGCTTTATTTACCAGGTAATTGACGCTATCACTCTGTCCCTTCTCTTCCTCTTCCTTCCCTCTCTCTCTCTCTCCACATGCTCCTTCCCAGCCTCTCCTCTCCTTTTCATCTCTCTCTCTCTCTCTCTCTCTCTCTCTCTCTCTCTCTCTCTTTCTCTCTCTGTCTCTCTCTGTGTGTGTCTCTGTCTCTCTGTCTCTCTGTCTCTCTGTCTCTCTGTCTCTCTCTCTCTCTCTTTCTCTCTCTGTCTGTCTCTCTCTGTGTGTGTCTCTCTCTGTCTGTCTCTCTCTGTGTGTGTCTCTCTGTCTCTCTCTCTGTCTCTGTCTCTCTGTCTCTCTGTCTCTCTGTCTCTCTCTCTGTGTGTCTCTCTCTCTCTGTCTCTCTCTCTCTCTGCCTTTCTCTGCCTCTACCGCCTCAACTCCCTCAACTCCCCTCCCCATGACCTATATAAAGATGAATGGTTGTGGAGTGTGTGAAGAGTGGCATGCAAGTGAGATGTAGCTTGCTGGGAAGAAATAACAAAACCTGCTGGAGCTTAGTATTGAGGACGAAAGGTACCTACTCAAAGACATGGCCAGCAGGAAAGCAAGTTTGCAGGGTGGATTCATTTTTTATAATTCTTGCAACAGCTGTCTGCATATGGGATGGATGCCTAGGTGGGGCAGTCTCTGGATGACCTTTACTTCAGACTCTGCTCCATTCTTTGTCTCTACATTGACTAAATTAAGTTGAATTTTACTTGACTAGCAATCATATATTCCTACTGCAATTATATATGTTCTAACAAACAGTGCTATTCTAGTTTTCTTGTTTGCTGGCGTGTTGGAAAACCATGACCAAAAGTAACTGGAGAGGAAAAACCTCGTTGTATTTTGCAAGTTGCAACACATAATAGAGGAAATCCAAGCCTGGAAGGAAGTCAGGTAAGGATCCTGGATGCAGAACAGAAGCAGAGACTAAGGTAAAGTTTCGCTAATTAGCATTCAAGGAAATCCCCCTCAGATCTTGTCACAGGTTATTCTAGTGGAGACAATTCTTCAGTTGAGATTTCCCTTTTCTAGGTGTGACAAGGTTTCTATTAATTTGACAAAAACTAACAGGTACATAATACTCTCTTTGCTTTTACAGATTAAACAACCCCAAAAACTCACTTCAAAAAATTCACTTAAGTACATGAACTGAAACATCAACAATAAAAATTTATAATGCTTTTGACCTGTGAAGAGATTCTACCAAATCATGCGAATGCGAAACATTATATGTGACCAATGAAAAGCAAAAGATGACATAAAGAATCCACTTACGTGTACTGTCTACAAAAGTATACATTGTTAGCATTCTTTCTAGGCTCTGCCCCACAATTACCTGGCAATAGCCAGGTATGCCGGACTCACTGTAAAAGAAGCTGTTTGCTCCCTCCTCACTCTGTTCCTTCTCTTCCCCTTCCTTCCCTCTCTCTCTCCACATGTTCCCGCCCAGCCTCTGCTTTCCCTTTCCTCTCTCTCTCCCTCTCTCTCTCTCTCTCTCTCTCTCTCTCTCTCTCTCTCTCTCTCTCTCTCTCTCTCTCTCTCTCTCTCTCTCTCTCTCTCTCTCTCTCTCTCTCTCTGCCTTTCTCTGCCCCTACTCCCTCAGCTCCCCTCCCCATGACCTATATAAACTCTATACTATATCTGTATTATGGTTGGTAATACAGAACACCCTCTTCCACCTCACCTTGTTGTGCCTTTACCAAACTTATCACAAGTTCTTTCTTTCTTTTCTTATAAAACATATATGCAGATAAGCGTCTGAGTTTCCTTAGGTCATTTATCTTGAGTGGAAGAGTAACCATATACCTACATGAATTGCTTGCTTCCTTTTGGAGTGATGGAATTATTTAAAAATGTAGATTATAATAATATTTCCCAAAAGGAAAAAACTGTTTAAAAACATTGATCTCTATTCTTAAAACAATTAATTTTGTGGTTCATGAATTATGCCACAAGAAAGTTGAAATGCAACATAGTACATACTTAAAGGTATTTATATATTTGATAGATTCAAGTAGAAAATACAAAGTGTCTCTTTCTCTTTGTAACCTTATATTTAAACACCAATATAAATTGAGTTTGTGTTCCTTTTTGGGATGAACAGGTTTTATGTCCAAAGGAGTGTTTTGAATATGAAATATTGCTTAATGCTGCCAGATGGTTGGCAGATTTCTGTCTACCATGAAAAAGAAAGGGTCATTAGATCCTGGCCACATTAGACCCTAACACATCAGTAACAATACCTTGAGAAATGCATTGTATTACACAGATTACATATGCTTCCAAACTTGTAAAGAAACATGCAAGTATATACCACATTTAGTTATACAGTGAATATCCTTACAATTTTTAAATGCATGAAAGAATAAATGGTGATTTTACACAACTCAGTGGTTAAATATAATTCAATAACAGCATGTCTTATTGATTCAAAGACCAATACATGTTATTTGAAGATATAAAATTCCATGAACTCACAGTATCATATTTTCTTGTGATTTCTATGTCTTTTATTTGGCAAAAGAAACCCCATGTACATTTATAAGTTAGAAATGATTTTAGTGAATGTCAACAAAAGACAATAGACTACTGTAATTCTTTGGGCACTAACAATGTTTTGTAGTCAATGGTGGTTTTGTTCTTTATATTTGACATGCAATTATTGTTACTTATGGTAGAGAAGGGAAATTGGTTGTGCTCATTCCTGAATTCTGACTTTTATCTTGCATTATATAGCTTGAAAAGACCCTAAAGTTGCATTATAACAGCACCTCACAATAACTTGACAACTTTTGTTTGTTTGTCTTACTGAAAGACAGCACTATTAGAAATAAAAAAAAAAGTAAGGTTAATTACAAGCCATGTGAACATGCATATTGAGAATTATGTTTTGTAATTTAAAAATAAAAATATTGAAAAAGAAATCATAGAACAATCTTTTTGAACAAATTAAGGTAGTTAATTCCTAAATATTGGAGTTACAGAATAACATTGGAGTGCACATAAACTTCGTCTATGTGGTTTAATTATATGTACAACAAATATATACCTTTTATATATCTCCAATCTGCATATAGTAAATTTTTATTAATTAGTTACTTCCTAGTATTAACCCAATACCTTCAGTGGCACTCCACTTTTAGTATTCAAGGGAAATGGTGACTTACTAATTCCTGTAGTTCCCTGTTACATCCCACCTAACCATCGTGATTGTCTCTCATTTAGTTGGAATATATTAGAGACAGACCCACATGTTTTCAACTCAAGCCTCTGCTTTATCAGTTTCTATAGTCTATTCAAATTGTCAGACTATTTTCCTGAAGAGGACAATAACTGAGTCACACTATAATGATGGACAAATTAAGTCCACAGCATGTGTCAACCAAACCTCTGTAGGTATTTTTGACAAATATTATTTCCAAATGTTTGTCAGCCGGTGGATGACAATAGAAAAGGGAAATGTTACTTGAATTAATGGAAACTACAACAGTCTCACAATGAATGGAGAATGTGTGATAATACAAATCTTCTGAACATATTATGGATAGCCATTTGCCAGGGTTCAGCTTCATTATCAAGCTTTATCTGAATCCACCCTTAATGATAGCCCATAAGGTTTAAAATGCTAATTATTATTCCTGTATGTAAAATGCATTTATTTCATAGAGATTTCTATTCTTTGTAGATTATCCTAAATCTTGAGCTCTTCTTTTGTTTCTAAAAGAGAGATGAAAACATGCTTGGTAATACTTCTTATACAGCTTGAATTGTTCTTTAAGGAGTAACACTGTGTAAAGAGAGCCAGTTGAAGGGAGGAGAGCAATGCAACCCCACAGGGAACTGATTGATTCTGTACACTGGAGGATGCATTTGGTAGTGAGATGAGAGTGCCTCCCCATCTTCTCATTATTTCCCCATATACTAGAGATTTCCTTTTGCAAATTCCCATAGAAGATCCTTGTAAGAAACACATCTACCACTCATAGACATGCATACACATATCCATATTATCCAGAGGTTGAAATAAGGCTGCTTTAAGAAACATGAAACCTAAACTCACATTGACAATGATTTCTAAACCATATAAAGAATAGTTGTTCAACTGTTGAAATGAAAATAGCAAAGAAATTAGACTTTGTAATGCAGGACCACATTTAGAAATATCTTAAGGTCTAAAATAACAAAGCCTGTTATAACTATTGTGCAAACAGCAATGTTTACCTTAACCTATTTCTTTAAGGTTTTAGATAGGACAATATGTTTTAATTACACAATAGAAATCAAAGGTGAATTTTTTAATGGAACAAAGTAATAATGTGTGTTTGCACTGATTGATGTTAGCCAATGTGTGATAGCTTTCTCCAGAATGATCATATTTCTGGTCTTAGGTATTTGTACATCTAAAATGTATTCTATTCTGTATTGAAGTGCTAGGACAATGAATGATAGGTCAATTTTATTTACCTCACAGGGTGGTGCTGGCCTACTTTCCCATCATGGACACCACTACATTTAAATTCAACTAGAACAAATAAAAAAGTTTCATAAAACCAGTCAAAGGACCTCAGGTACAACTGGAACTTAAAAAGAACAACTCGGGAATTTACACAATAGCATGTGCTTGTTTAATATAAAGATAAATGGAAAACTGGTAGTTTCCATTCAAAGGTGTCCCTCCAAAAATTATTCTTCTGTTCCATTTCAATGTTGTAAAAGTAAAACAACATTTTATAATTATTCCTTTGACTAGTTTATAAACCATTTCTCCAGTTAGAACAAATTATTAAAGTAGTAATGTTTATATAAAAACTAAAGTAAATACTTCTGAAATTCCATGTTCATAGCTTTTTGATCATTAGGTTTCATCTAATCAAACTAACTTTATATGTAACATTCTGAGGTCAGAACTCTTAAACTTTTCCTACTTTAGTAGAAATGAGCAGTGACATTATTAACTACAATACTGTCATGTATTATATATTACTATAAAACACGGAAATAAAAGTAAACAAGTAATTGTTCCCCTTCCCACTAAACTGTATCTCAATATAGTTCAGCACAATTTTCACTGATGTCCTTAATGTAATTGAAAATAATCTTGCCCTGGCTTGGATGATCTTATAGTGCATTGATTAACACAAGCTCTAACTTCTAGCTCTCTTACATAGAATGATAGGCCACTGTTTCATCTCTTGATGTCTCAATTCTTTGTTCTATAAAGTGATGAAAGCAATAATTAATATTACCATGTAAATCTGATGATTAGATTCACATAAGGAAAATATCCTCAAGTGATGTTACAATTTCCACTCTTTGGGGTGTGTTGGAGAGGAGCAAGCTCTTTTGAATTTCTGCATAACATCCAAAGTCATTTTAACACTGGAACACATCATGGTCCCTTTAAAATAGACTGAGACTATGTTATTAGGTAATTGAAACTTTGGTGTTAAATTTATTGATGTTTGTTGGAAGAAATATATTAAAGTTTTGTTCAGGAATAAAAAGCAGTTTTGGCTTTTGCAAAATAATAATAATAATAATAATAATAATAATAATAATAATAATAATAATAATAATAATTCTACACTGTTAAATGGAAATTGAAGGCTATCTTTTGCTCATATTTAAGGGTATGAAATGAAAGACATTTCTAGTTTCCTCAGTTGATATTCATAACCGAAGCAGACTGATTGTCACAGGTTTAGTATACAGGCCAACTTCACATATTAGTTAGTGCTGTGTTTCTGAAGTTTCTTGCTCTCCCTGTCTCAAGGATTCTTCCCTTCTAAGCTGGATTTTCAATTAATTTTATCAGTTTGTTTGTTTCTCCAACACCTTCTGATAATGAAGACACTAGTCTTCCTGGAGAAGAGCCTACCTTGTAATTGTTTCTTTAAAGATCTTAACTCCAAAACTGTGGGATTCCATGTTTGTATCTAGGCAAATATAATTCATCCTACAACATTTACTACCTGTCCACATATGGAAAGTAACACTCACCGGTATTAAAAAAAACTGATGAAATTATGCTTGATAAACAAGATTTTGTATCTCCTTAGAAATTTATTTGCCATTATTCATGAATTGATAGACCCAATAATGTGAAAAACATGTTTTCCTGCTAAGAGTTTGGTGATTTATTTCACATCTGATGGGATGTATCCACTTTGTTTGAAATGATTTAATTCCTTTTTAAAAAGATGACTAGCATTCTGCTTTGTAGATAATATAGTGCCTTGATCTTTCATCACTATATGAACACCTAGCTTGCTTGTAAACCATGCATCCAAAACAAAATTAGTGAACAACAAGAAAGAATTGCTGAAGGAATATTCACTTTGAGGTAATGGGGACCAGGTTAATCTGTTTCAAAATTCTATTTTATCAAAGATCTTGAGTTAATGTATCTGAATATCTACTTGGAGTTAGAAGAAACAGAAGGGATGATTTTGTGAGACCCCAAACACTATTGGAAGGCAGCACATAATTCAAAGCAACTCAAGCCTAGGACATACCTCAACCTGACAAGTTGATTAACCGTGATATCCATGGGCATTTGCAGTACTTACCAGAACATCATTATTAATTTAACATCACTCTGCATTTATCCACTAGCTAATGTTCATAGATATGGAAACAAATTAGAGCAGTGAATTGCAATTAGAGCATGATACTAAGAATCCTCAAAACAAAAGCTGGTTCTTTGAAAAGATCAACAAGATAGATAAACCCTTAGACAAACTAACTAAAGGACAATGAAACAGTATCCAAATTAACAAAATCAGAAATGAAAAGTGAGACATAACAGAAACTGAGGCAATTCAAAAAAATCATCAGATCCTACTACAAAAGCCTCTACTCAAAAAAACTGGAAAATCTAGATGAAATGAATGGTTTTTTCACAGATACCGTAAAACAAAGTTAAATCAAGAACAGGTAAACTATGAAACAGTCCCATAACCCCTAAAGAAATAGAAGCAGTCATTAATATCCTCCCAATGGAAAAAAAAAAAAAAGCCCAGGGCCAGATGGTTTTAGTGCAGAACTCTACCAGACCTTCAAAGAAAATCTAGTAACAACACTCCTTAAAATATTCCATAAAATAGAAACAGAAGGAACACTACCTAATTTATTCTATGAAGCCACAGTTACTTTGATACTTAAACCACACAAGGGCCCAACACAAAAGAGAACTTTCCTTATTTCTCTTATGAATATCAATGCAAAAAATACTCAATAAAATTCTCACAAATTGAATTCAAGAACACATAAAAACCCTCATTCCTCATGATCAGGTAGGCTTCATCTCAGGAATGCAGGAATGATTCAATATGCTATGTTTCAATATATGAAAATTCATTAACTTAATCCATTATTTAAAAAATTCAAAGAAGAAAATGACATGACCATTTCATTAGATGATAAAAAAGCATTTGACAAAATACAGCACCTCTTTATATTGAAATATTGGAGAGATAAGAAATTCAAGATCCATACCTAAACATAATAAAGGCAATATACAGCAAACAAACAGCCAATATTAAATCGAATGTAGAGAAACTTGAAGCAAAACCATTGAAATCATGGACAAGACAAGGGTCCCTGCTTTCTCCCTATCTATTCAATATAATACTAGAAGTTCTAGCTAGACAAATAGACAACAAAAGGAGATAAAGGGGATACAAATTGGAAAAGAAGTCAAAGTATTACTATTTGATGATGATATGATATTGTTCTTAAACGACCCAAAAAATTTACCAGAGAACTTCTACAGCTTATAAACAACTTTGGCAAATTGTTTGAATATAAAATGAACTCAAATAAATCAGTAGTCTTCCTTTATACAAATGATAAATAGGCTGAGAAAGAAAATAGGGAAATAACACCCTTTACAATAATCACAACTAATATAAAATATCTTGCCATAACTCCAACCAAACGACTAAATAATCGGTATGACAAGAACTTCGAGTCTCTGAAGAAAGAAATAGAAGATCTCAGAAGCTGGAAAGATACCCATGTTCAAGGCTTGGTAGGTCTAACATAATAAAAATGTCAATCTTACCGAAAGCAATCTATAGATTGAACAGAACTGCCATCAAAATTAGAACACAATTCTTCACATATGTGGAAAGAGCAATTCTCAATTTCATATGAGAAAGCAAAAACTCAAGAATACAAACAAAAAGCAGGATTAAAAATAAACAATTCTCAACAATAAAAGAACTTCTGGTAGAATTACCATCCCTAATCCCAAGCTGATATACAGAGCAATAATGATAAAAACAGCATGGTATTGGTGCAGAGTCAGAGAGGTTAATCGATGGAATAGAATTGAAGACCTAGAACTAAACCCAAACATATAGACACTTCATCTTTGACAAAGAAGTAAAAAAAAAAAAAAATACTAGGGAAAAAGGAAAGTATGTTCAATAAATGGTGTTGGTCTAACTGGTAGCCTCTACTCAGAAAGATGAAAATAGATCCATACTTATCTCCTTAAACAAACCTCAAGTCCAAGTGGATCAAGGACTTCACATAAAGCCAAGCAATTAAACTGAATCGATTAAAAATGAAATTGGGAAAGAGCTTCAAACTCATTGGCACAGGGGAAAATTTCCTAACTAGAACTCCAATGGCTCAGGCACTAAGTTCAACAATTGATAAATGGGACCACATGATATTGAAAACCTTCTGTTAGGCAGAAGACACAGTCAATAGGAAAAATTGGCAACCTATAGAATGTGAAAAAAACCTTCAATAACCCCATAGCCCATTGAGGGCCAATATCTAAAATATATAAAGAACTCAAGAAGCTAACCTCCCCAAACCTAAATAGCTCAATTAAAAAAATGGGATACAGAAGTAAGAAGAGAATTCACAACAGAAGAATCTCCAATGGCTGAGAAGCACTTAAAGAAATGTTCAAAATCTTTAGTCATCAGGAAAATGCAAATCAAAATGACCCTGAGATTCTACCTCACCCCAAGGGAATGGCTAAGATCAAAAACACAGGTGATAACAGATACTGTGGAGGATGTAGAGAAAGAGCACTCCTCCATTGCTGGTGGGACAAGCTGGTACAACCACTCTGGAAATCAGTCAGGTGGTTCCTCAGAAAATTGAAAATACCTAAACACCCAGCTATTCCACTCCTAGGCATATATCCAAAGATAACCCACTATACTATAAGGACACATGGTCCACAATGTACATGGCAGCTTTATTTGTAATAGACTGAAGCTGGAAACAGCTCAGATGTCCCCCAACTTAAGAATGTATACAGAAACTATGGTTCATTTAAACAAATGGAATGCTACTCAGCTATAAGGAATGAGGACATCACGAATTTTGCAGACAATTGGATGGAACTAGAAAATGTCATCCTGAGTGAGGTAACCCAGACCTAAAAAGACATGTACTATATGCACTTCCTAATAAGTAGATATTAGCCACAAAAGAAGAGAAAGAATACCCATGTCACAACCCACAGACCTTAAATTTTAAGAAGTTTAACAAGCAGAAAGGCCCAAGATAATGGCTTTCAATACCACTTAGAAATGAGAAGAAAATAATCATGGGAGTCAGACGGAGATAGGAGCCTAGGTGGGCAAGGGGAGGGGAAAATGAGAACAGGATCAGGTATGGTGGGTAATGCAGGAGAGAAGCCCAGAGGACCTGCAGAATGAATGGAAATATGTAGCCTTGAGGGGTGGAAGGTGAGGGGACCCTCTAGAAAGTACCAAAGACTTGGGAGTTGAGAGACTCAGAAGTCAATGGGGATAGCTTTAGCTATGTCCAACAGCGGGGATTGAGAACTCTGAAGAGTCCACCTCCAGTAGATAGACAGGACCTAAAGTGGAGGGACAGTTTACCAACCCACACTCAAAATTTCTTATCCAGAATTGTTCCTGTGTAACAGAACTGCAGGAGCAAAAATAGAGAACAAACTGAAGGAAAGATGGTCCAGTAACTGGCCCTACTTAGAATACATCTCCTGGGGCAGGGGTGCGAGGTGGGGGGGGCAAAGTTCTGACACTATTACTGATGCTGTAATGTACTTACAGACAGGAGCCTAGCATGGCTGTTATCTGAGAGGGCTTACCAGCAGCCTCTGAGATATGGAAATGCTTATACCCAACCATTGTTCTGAAGTTGGAGACCCCTATGGTTGAATTGGGTGAAGGACTGAAGAAGCTAAAGGGGAGGGCAACCCCATAAGAAGACCATTAGTATCAAATAACCTGGACTCCAAGGAACTCCCAGAAACTGAACCACCAACCAGACAGTATACAGAAGCTGATTGGAGCCCCAGGGCACATATATAGCAGAGGATTGTCTAGTCTGTGCTGGAGAGAACTGAGGCCTCAAGGATGGAGGAGGTCTGTGGGAAAAGAGTGTCTTCTTGGAGATAGGGGGTGGAGGAATGGGATGAGGAACTGTGGGAGAGGAGACTGGGGAGGGCAATGGCTGGATAGTAAATAAACAAAATTAAATTAAAAGAATTAATAAAAATTTCTAAATTCGAGAATCAAGAAGAAATAATGCCCAAATATCAAGGATATTTAGAGGAGTGAGGTTACATGTTACATGTATATATTATTTTGTTATTCTGTGATGAATGAATAAGTTGAGAGGCATTTGCAGTTTAAGTTATTATTGGCAATGGTAACATAAAAGAACTGAATACTAAAAGAAAACAGTGTTGCCAGTATGTGTTACACTGATGTCCAAGGTTCAGTAGAGTTACAATATAGTATAAACTTCTTGACACTTATCCTTCCAAGTAATTATCTTGTTACTCTAGCTACGAAATTCCAATAATAGGCAGTATGCTATCCTACATCTCTACATAACTGGATATTAAGTAAATTTTCCACGAATGCTGAATATATAAGGTACTCAGACATATATTTTCAGTAACTCTGAAACCCAAGAGAAGGCAGTTCTACCCTGGTTACTGTAATAGTCATGATTAGCATGTGCCTTAACCTGCACATTTGACAATACTACTCTTAGTAAAACACATGAAACTGAGATTGGATATTAATCCAATAGAGGATTAATATCTAAAATATATAAATTAAAATCTAGATATCCCCCAAATTCCCGATTTTAAAATGGGGTGCAGATATAAACAGAAAACTCTCTACTGCTGAAATTCAAGTGTAAAATATTGATGGATAAGTTCAACAAACTTCACCATCAGAAAAATGCAAATCAACATTACTTTGCCACTTTATCTTATACTCCTCAGAATGGCTAAGATTAAAACAAAGAAAGAAACAAGCAAACAAACACAAAAATCCCCAAACTGAAATCTATCCATTGCTGGTGTATAAATTCATTGAGATTCTATGAAAAGCTTTGTGGTAGTTCATCAGGAATATTGGAATCAATGAGCCTCAAGATGCAGGCATACCACTCTTGGACATATACACAAAATTTGCATCATCCTACAAAGGAGATATCCCTTTAACTATGTTCATTGTTGTGCTTTTCATAATATATAAGATTTGGAAATGACCTAGAAGTCATTCAACAAATGAATGGCTTAGAAAAAAAAAACCTGTGGAACAATAATACAATGGAGTATTACTCAGCTGATTGATCAGAAAATTGACATAATGACACTTGCAGGTAAATGGATAGAAGAGGAAATAATCACCCTGAGTGAAATGTTCCAGACCCAGGGTGCCCAAGAACTAGAGAAAAAATAACTCAGGTATCTAAAACCAAATGCTACTATAAGAATAAATAAATAAATGCTACTATAAAAATAAATAAATAAATAAGCAGCAATACAGTGAGTCCTGATCACATTCTGCTATATTTATAGTTTAGAACTTGTCCGGACATCAACAGAGAAGCTTCCACCTGAAACAGATGAGAACAAGCAGAGAGGCCCATACCTAGACATTATGAAAGGAGTTTGTGATCTTGGAACATTCAACTGGAAATGGAATGCGTCTACTAAATTTCTTACCCCAGTCCAATGGATGGCTGTGAGCCTCTACTTCTGCATTAGTCAGGCACTGTCAGAGCCTCTCAGGAGACAGTTATCTCAGACTCCTGTCATCCAGTACTTGTTGGCATCCACAACAGTGTCTAGATTTGATGATTGAATATGGGAAGGATTCCCAGGTGGAGCAGTCTCTGAATTGTCCTTCCTTTAGTCTCTGCTCCATAGTTGGTCTCTACAACAACTTTCATGGGTATTTTGTTCCCCCTTTTAAGAAGAAATGAAGTACCCATACTTTGGTCTTCCTCTTCCAGTAAGCAGGAGGGGGTTGGATGGTGAGCAGGGGTAGGGAGGAGGGAACAGGGGATTGTTTCAGTTTTGGGTTTTTTTTTTTCTTTCTTT
>NW_022196910.1:29174140-29186770 GCF_008632895.1 Mastomys coucha | reverse complement strand
TTTTTATCGTATTGTATAATTATTGCCTTTTAAAAAATATATATATATCACTTGGAGGCCTGTTTTCTAATTAGAGACAAAAAGGTGCTCTATCCAGATGGGAGTGAAGTTGGAGAGAAACCCGAAAGTGTGGAATGAGGAAAACTCATAATCAGGAGGAGGCTGGGCAGTGGTGGTGCATGCCTTTAATTCCAGCACTTGGGAGGCAGAAGCAGGTATTCGAGGTCAGCCTGGTGTATAGAATGAGTTCCAGACAGCCAAGGCTACACAGAGAAACCCTGTCTCGAAAAAAATAAATCATAATCAGAAGGAAAAGTCTTTTTTTTTTTCAATTAAAGCCAAAATTAGTATTTGATATTTTTTTCAAAGTGGACGCTATTTGGTTTACCTAAAGTTTTCATTTAATACTTTGATCCTTGAGGGTTGATTTTGTATACTTGGTTTGCTCTAAACAGCCAGAATGTGAGGATATCACCCTAGTAGCGCTACTTGCAAAAGAGAATACAAATAAACTGGTTACAAGGTAAAATCTAATGAGCAAGAAGATTTATTGTCTTGTCTTCTGTTGTTATGTCCTTTGGGAGGAGGTACAAGAGAAATGAGCCACAGTCATGTCTGCTCCCTTTGCTAAGTTATGACTGGTATTTTAGCCATTTGATATTCATATAGAAAGTGCCTGCCAATTTCTAATCAATGTCTAATTTTATATTTGCATGTGTAATGTTTTGGCACATCTACAAATACTTTAATACCAAAAGACAAAACACTGTCAATGTTTAATTTTGTACTTAATATAATTATACTATTACAAACACAAAACAAACACACATGAATTATTGAGAAAATGGAGAGTCAAGAAACTTCAGTGGAAATCTAAATGTTCCTTACTTAAAAGGCTGTGATAAAATTGCCTTTGAGATGGGTACAATTTATTTATTAGGTATTGATTGTGATAGAATTGTTTGATACTTGAATATGTGAACTCCCCAAACAAATCTTTAAAGATAGATATCATTATTTTATGTCCACAACTGAGGCCAGAGGTATATAGAGATAAAGAAACTTAGACAAACTTCCTTACTGTATCTAAGGATATTTGTTTTGTCCTCAATCCAACATCCTGTTCATTATGCTACTTTTACATGCTGGATAAAGTTAAAAGAGGATTTGAAACCAACTAGATCATCTGCATGTGTCCTCCACAAAGATAAATGCAAGTCACCAACAAATTATTAGACATTTAATACATTATAGGTACATAAAAGATCACCCTTTTCTTTGATCCAATTAGAGGCCCTGAAATATTAATAAACTCTTTGATTTAGGACAGAATAGTATTACATGTTTTCCTACTACATGTTGCTCAGAAGCAACAAACACATCATAAGCACTCCATAAACATTATTTAGTAGCAAATAATAAAATGAAATTACAGTAATATATTTTGCAATAAACTCACCATAAGATGAAATAAAATAACTTTTAGTACTAGAACAAGAAGCTGAGCCAATTTAAATATCTGGGTAAGCAAATGTGTCTTATGGGAAGGCAGAAGGTGCTGGCATGAAAAAAAAATAAAAAAGGTTAACATGAGGTCAGGGTGATAAGTATGTTCATTGTAATTTGGAGCTGGTTTTCAAATGTGTTTGATCCATATAATGTTCTAAAGTGAATTAAAAATATTGTTTAGCTACTCATATCTTCTCTGCACTCAATGCTGACATAACTATCTTTTGTTATCTATTGGTACTTTTCAAAAAAAAGTGTGTTACCTAAAATAACCATCCTAATGCTCTTTATAACAGAAGCTGAAAAATGTAGGAGAGTCATTGGTTGAAATAAAACGGACATGCTTTGTCCTTTAACATTCATGAGCAATTGAGATACAGAAGCATTTGAGTGCTTTTAGAATATTCTTTTGTAGATTTAAAGTAGAGCTTTCCATTATTGGTGGGGAAAAAATAAAAACAGACTGCTAACGAGTGGAGAAAGGAGCTCCACAAAGGAGAACAGCTTGCCAAATGGAAGTATCTGTGGACAGACCTCAATTTTAACTCCTAGTCTTCATTTCCTCCAAAGGTTTGGGGAAGAAAGTACTTAAAAGTGGGGTTTGGAGATTATATTCTCTTTATGATTTTTTATTTTTTCCCCTATTCAGTCCTTTGAGCACAAGGGGTATTCGCTGAAAGTCACTGCCTTTCTGACACACACTCTCTCTCTCTCTCTCTCTCTCTCTCTCTCTCTCTCTCTCTCTCTCTCTCTCTTTCTAACTGTGTGTGTGTGTGTCTGTCTCTCTGTCTGTCTCTCTGTCTCTCTGGTCTTTCTAATATTTTCTCCAATGCTCAAAGAAGTAGAATCTTTACTAATTACTATTGCAAAGCTCAGCTACCTCTTCCACCTCTAAGTCCATGATTAACCCAGGATGGGTACATAAACTCTGTGCTCCAGTCCAAATAGAGCAGCTGCTCTACTATACCTCACAGTATATATACCTGCACTTCCACTGAGTTTCATAGTCATTTTAATCATGGAAAAGTACCAGCAACACAGTAGATTTCACTGAGCCCATTCACACAGTCAAGAGATGTTAGAAGGCATCGAACACTCATAACACAGTAGTTTCAAAAAATGTCCTCTTGGTTTATAAACTCTGTGATTGCTCTGACACCATCTACCTACACATCTTTAACTTTTAGTAAACACGCAGAGAATAGTTATCTTTCCCATCGCCATAGATCTTTGTAAAATAAGCTATATTTCACTTAGGTGAAAGCTGCTTCCTCCCTTTTCATTAGCTCAGTAATTGTTCAGAACTTTGTCAGCTTTTAACATTTTACTATACTAAATGTTTTTTCCCAACTAAGGAATGGCACATTTTTTATATACTAAGAAAACTTAAATAGTTTTTTACAATATATTTGGCTAACAGCATAGTAGATAATTTTAATAAATTTCTTTCAAACTCACAAATTTGATCAGAAACACAAAGTGTTCCTTTATGATGTTCTCAGAAATACTTCTAGTAGAGTTTGTCTAAATTAAAAATTTCCATCATTCATATATCTGCATAAACAGCCATGAAAAACAGCATATTTAATATCAGCATTCGATAGAAAGTATTTGCCAAGACAGAGAAAATATGACTATTCCAAAATACACAAGCTCGAGCAAGTTTTCAAAGTATGTATTTCCCCTCATTATTGGCTGCAGCTACAAAAGGAAAATCCTCCAGAGAATTAATATGAACTTATTATAATGCAGCCTGCAGCACGGTTTTGTTTTGGTTTTGCATGTTTTGTGCTGACACAGCAATTTAAAGTATATATTCTCATCTTCAGTAAAGGAATCCTATTATTTCCCATGCAAACATGCAGCAATAAAGTGCCATTACCCAGTCAATACTGACTCCTTAACATCTTTCTCTATTTGCAGGTTTGGATTCCCAGCTCATTAGCTTATTACTTGATAAATAGAAGAGGGTAATGAATTGAGAAAATAACTACGTACCTTCAGAGAAAACCTGCCCGATAACAATAATCCATTAGGAGCCTGGCAATATCCTCTGATCTATTGCCCGCAAAGCTACGACTGGTTGGAGAGTTTCATTCCCTGGGCTCAGCTCTCCAGAAGAAAACCAGCACAATTTAAATATTTCTTGGAATGTGACAGCTCTCTAGATCCCCGGTTGCGTTCTGTTCCCCAGGGATTGCAATCTGGTGTTCCTGTGTGCACAGAGCAGTGAAGATGAATTGAAAACGCTTGAGATAAATTAGGAATGGCTAAGTTAAAACTGTCTCTGCTCCAGACTCTCTCATCTGCAGTCTGCAAGCCTGTTTTTCTGTGAAAAAGCTAGATGGCAGGCTGCCTCAGTAAGTTCTTAAGCGACAGAGAGCATTTTCAATGAAGAAAAATTCTCCCATTATCTAAGCTAATGTGACTGCTCCTAAATCTAGTATTTTAAAGTGTCTAGTGGCATGGAATTTATTTGCACTATTGCTTTCCTTCAAACTGCAGTCTAGATTCTATACCTTAAAAATATATACAGCTTTATGTGGTGGAAGCAAAGTTCTACTCACAGTGAATTCTCTCTCTTTTCTTTTTCTATTTTAATAATCATTCATCTATCAGAAATTTACTCTTTGTTTCTAAGGATTTTACTATATTTCCTAACACAGAAACAGTATTGTTTTATATTTTAGTATACAATCATGAAAAATGGCATTTTAAGTGACAATCCCTTAAATGGATCCAGTTCCACACCAAAATATGTAGTTATCCAATGTCACTTAAAATTCAAAAGGCTTAATAAAACAGAAAAATATCTAATGCTAACAAGTAATTAAAGAAGTAAATGTTGTCCCTTTGCACAGAGCCCTAAGCATCTCATCTTTTTAATAATATTTTATATTTGAGACATAAAGCAGAGTTCTTCTGGTATATTAAAATCAAGCAAGGCATTAAGACATTTTTAAAATACACAAATCCTTGTCTTAGATTTTGTAATATGAAGAGGAATGTAATTTGTAGACAAGGAAGTTAAAGGCATTGAAACTTATGAGAATATGTCCACTTTGAAAAAATATCCAGTGTCTATGAAACTAACCTTCTGCTTCCTGTGTGGTCTCCTGTGCCAATGGCATGTTTAATGTTTAATATGTGGATGTATGATGTTGAAGCAAATTATTGGTTTCATTATAGGAATAAGTTTACATATGTTTAGGAAAATAAAGGTAAATACAGTTATCTGGAAATCAGAAAAACTATGTTACATCAAAATCTTGTTTTTTACTCTCTCTACTATAGAATCACCATAGCTAGTATTTCCAGAAGATGGTGTGTACTGAAAACATAACATAAGACATCAGAGCTGGATGCTGCAAACTCCTTCTCAACAGGAGCTCTTAGGCAAAAAGGCATCTCTGCATACTTGGCTATCAAGCTATGAAAACAGTAAGTGTAACATTGGATTGTTAAGGTTGGGCCCCTTGCACATAACCCACCATGTGCTGATTATTATCTACTTTAAATAGGTCTCATCTTTTTCTTCCTCATTCCAAACTTTCTGTCATCCACACATCTAAACCAATTTGATATCAAAAAGCATCTATTTGATCTGTCCTGAGCTTCTTTCTTGATCATTTTAAAACTTGTTTCATATTCTAAAGTATATAAAGTATTAAAAAATCTGCTAATCTAGATTATAATCTGTGTATTCATTTTTACCTGGAGAATAATGCTCTACATCTTTGCAATGATCTGTCTGCCATATGAAGTAATTCCTGTTCTTATCCAAAGTCATCAAACAGAAAGCATAGTCTGTTTCCAGTAGCTTTGTGTAAGAACAGGTGATTATGGAGAAATGACAGATATTTAGATCAATACAATTGGACAGTAAGCAAATAAATAATACTTTACCAAACCAGAGATGTAACTAACTTAGAGTGCTTATTTAGCCTGTACAATGTCTTGGGGTCAATCCCTAGGACCATTAAATAAATACATAAATGTATTATTTATACATTTATTTACATTTAAATACATGTATTTATAAATAAATGTATAAATACATAAATAAACAAATCTTTACTATGTTGTCAAAGGGTGTTCACCACAGGCACAAACAACAATCCCTGAGAAAAGAACATGCTTCAAGAAATGATGCTGGAAGAATGAGTCATTAATATGCAATAGAACTAAACCAGACACCCAGGTTACTAGTAAGGATGTAATGTCAGCCAAATCAAACCATATTAAAATCAAAATATTGTTTATTAAGGGAATAAGTATAGTAGAAAATAATTAAGAGAATTGAAGACAATATTTGCCAAAATGAATGTAATGAACACATGGAATGAAGAAATATATAATGGCTTGTTGGGTGGGTGTTCAGCTTTCCATGGGATGTCAACACTATGGTTCCCGAGGCTCAAGGGACATCCCAGAGGAGGATGCAGTGCTGCATATGATGTAGAGGTGTGCACTAAAGTACTATCTTCTGAAAATAGTGTGTCTGCTGCATTCATGGACTCACAGCTGCTGTAGTTGCTAATACAGGGAGGGAACAAAGATGAGTCTCTCAACATGCAGGCAAATATGAGGAGCTGGGGTCCTGGGGCCGCCTGCACCTTCCCTTGGGATTTATTGGTTGTTGAAGCAGAAAGTTAATGTTTTCAGAGTTGAATCCACTGGTGACTTGTCTGAGCTCCTGTTCATATGCCCACTCAGGTCAACATTGAGAGGGCTCTGATTAAACTTACTGATTTGCAAAACAAAAAGAATCCAAATGAAGAGGCACAGAGAGCAATTTATAAATAGAAGAGTGCATGAAGTGAGGTAAGAGGAGGATTAAAGTGAGTGAGCATATGGCTATAATGTAATGTATGCATATATAAAGCTAAAAAACAAATTCCCATGATATATAGAGAACAACAGCAAGTCAAACAATACAATCAATGTTGAATAATCTGCTTTAAAAATATATAAAAGGACAAGATAAAAAATCTCCAAAGAATATATGTGGCAAACAATCTCATTAACTGATGTTCACCATCATTAGTCATTAAATGAAGGAGATAAGCGACGATACTGAATGTAATCTCATATGTACTTGTATGGACAACTTCTTAGCCAGACTGTACTGAGTCCTGACAAGGATGCTGAAAAAATAAATTTCATCTCTAATGTTTGGAATGTCAAGTGGGGCACCTAGTATGAAAAAGTCAGATGGTTGTTTCTCAAAAATAGAATTGACATACAAGTTAGCATTTACACTTCTGGTGATGTACTTATCAGAACTGAAATTGATTGGTATGTATCCTTAGTGTGTATATCATTGTTTATGTCATCATTGTACAAAATAATCTAATAGTGCAAATAAAATAACTCACCTACTAAATGTAAATATTTATTCCTTTTAAAATTTGCCCATATTAAATAATAATTGCACTAATTAAAATGGCTGTATCATTGTTTTTAATAGCTGAGTAGTACTCCATTGTGTAGATATACCACATTTTCTGTATCCATTTCTCTGTTGATGGGATCTGGGTTGTTTCCAGTTTCTGGCTATTATAAATAAGGCTGCTTTGAACATAGTGATGCATGTGTCCTTATTACATGTTAGAGCATCTTCTGGGTATATGCCCAGGAGTGGTATAGC
Source organism: Mastomys coucha (assembly GCF_008632895.1). Taxonomy (NCBI): domain Eukaryota; kingdom Metazoa; phylum Chordata; class Mammalia; order Rodentia; family Muridae; genus Mastomys; species Mastomys coucha. The sequence goes on along the minus strand of NW_022196910.1, from coordinate 29,179,611 downwards.
TGGGTCCTCTGGTAGTACTATATCTAATTTCTGGAGGAACTGCAAACTGATTTCCAGAATAGTTGTATCAGCTTGCAATCCCACCAGCAATGAAGGAGCATTCCTCTTTCTCCACAACCTTGTCAGCATCTGCTGTCACCTAAGGGTGGGTTGATGAGCAGGGGGAGGGAGGAGGGAACAGGTTTTTTTGTTTTGTTTTGGTTTGGTTTTCAGAGGGGAAACCAGGAAAGGTGATATCATTTGAAGTGTAAATAAAGAAAATATCTAATAAAAATAAAAAATGCCTGTATCAAAGTTTTTCAGTCACACACAAGATAATTAATCCTTGGTAATTATATTATAAATTTGTAATGTTTTTTCTTATATGTTATACTGTAGACTAAACATAAGCACTCCTCCTATTTAAGGAAACCTAATTATTAATTATTTAAGTATTTAACTAGGAGATCAAATAATGTACATACCTTCAACACAAAGCAGATTCAGGAATAATGCATTTGTGATCTTTTCTATCAAATCTGTGAATCCTAAATTTTAAAAGTCATGTAAACATTATAGATTGTTTTCTCCAAACAACAAACGAATTTGTTATTCATCTTTATATTCAAAACCAGAAGATAATCAGCCCAATCCTGGTTTCAGAGTCATGAATTATACTCACTTCCATAAAAATAGCATAGATATAAACAATTTGAAAAGAATATGAATTTAATCCCATTGGAACTGACATAGGATTCATCAAAGTTTGAGGTCATCATTATTAAGAACATAATCTTTCAAGTATTTTTTTTAGAACGTTCATGAACTGTTTAGGAACATTTTTTTTTTGAGACAGGGTTTCTCTGTATAGCCCTGGCTGTCATGGAACTCATTCTGTAGACCAGGCTGGCCTCGAACTCAGAAATCCACCTGCCTCTGCCTTCCAAGTGCTGGGATTAAAGGCGTTTGCCACCACTGCTCCATTTAGGTACATTTTCTAATGAATGGTAAGCAGTGTGTGAGATAAGTAGAAACAATTTACCAGATTTCTTGAACTCTATTGTGAAATGATGTACTCTTTGCAGGACATATAAACTATAGAGGGAGACACTGAGATATCTGTGGACAGATATGTGCAACAAGTGTCTATATCCTCAAATAAGTAAATTCACACAGAAAATGCAGACAATAATCATTCTACTCAAATTGAGTAAGTCTTACTTTTCAAGTCAGTGCTTTCGCATATGTAGTCATGAAGAACATTTGAAACATTTCTGATTGTAAATTAATATTTTGAACTTATTATTTTTAAAGAACATATATGAAGTTGAATGATACAATAGTACTAGAATATGGTGAGATTTTTGATATATCTATACATATCATATATTGTGGGGTGATTAAGCCAGGCAAGTATCACCTCAAGCCAGGCAGTAGTGGCACATGCCTTTAATTCCAGCACTCAGGAGGCAGAGCCAGGCAGATTTCTGAGTTGAGGCCAGCCTGGTCTATAGAGTGACTTCTACGGCAGCCAGGGCTACACAGAGAAACCCTGTCTCGAAAAACAGAAAAAAACAAAAAATAAAAAAACAAAAAACCCACCTCAAATTCATAATGCTCATGGTAGATATGAATTTGTAACATATAAAAATATTCAATGTGGCTCTGAAGTGGCCTCAACCTCAAATACTGACCTTGTCCTTAAAGCAGGAAAGACTCAGTAATATTTACAGAATCTACTTTGACAGAACTAAAATATCTGCACAATTTTCACAGTAAAAACATCTAAGAGAATTTAAAATCTTAATATGTTTAAATAATATATTTTTAAATGCATATCGCATTACTCTGTCCCAAACTCATGCAAACAGCCTCCATGAGGAATATAGGAGTGAGATACCAAATTCAGCAAAATATGACCTTATCAAATAAGGAGGTTGTCAAGAACAAGATCCCATCAAATGACTAACTTGAGATAAGATTCTGTCATTCTTCAGAGTGCAAGGATTCCTGGAAAGTAGAGAAGTTTTTGTTGTCTGTATATAATGGAAAGGAATTATATCAGCGCAACAAAAGGGACATCTGAGGCTGAATCTGAGGAACACAGAAGAGTAAGGTATTCCTCCAAGTCAGTGTAGGGAGCTACTGAACAAGTAATGTGTATAGATGTTGCCTTTCTGTTTTCATATCTGAAGTTTTAGAGAAACATGGAGCATGGGGACCTCTTGCCTAGCATCTGAGACCCTTAAAAATTCTGCCAGCACCTGACCAATACAGATGCAGATACTCACAGCCAACCATTGGACTAAGCCCAAGATCCCCATGGGAAGAGCTAGTGGAAGGACTGAAGGAGCTGAATGGGATTGTAACCCCATAGGAAGAACAATATCAACTAACTGTACCAGACAAAGCACCCAGAGAATAAATCAACATCCAAAGAGTGTACCTGGAGGGATCCATGGTTCCAGATATATATGTAGAAGAGGATGGCCTTATCTGGCGTCAATGGCTGGGGAGACCCTTAGTCCTGTAGAGGCTTGATACTACAGCATAAGGGAATACTAGAGCCAGGGTGAGATGGGAGTAGGTCATTGGGTAGAGAAGTACCCTTATAGAGGCAGAGGTGAAGGGGGTGGGGAGATGGGATGGGAAACCTGGGAAAGGGAATATCATTTGAAATGTAAACTAATAAAATGATTAATTAAAACAAAATAAAACTTACAAAGGAATGTCTTCGGAAACCATCAACCCATTTCCCTTATTTATTTGCAATGTCTAAAGTCAGAAATTCCAGAATACATTCTCTCCAAAACTCTGTACAAAACTAAATCCTTAAAAAAAAAAAAAAAAAAAAAAAAATCACTATTTCTATTGATTCATTCTGACATGGAAGTTTTCAATTACTTTCACTTTTTAAGATTTATCACAGGATGGGGGAGCAAGGGCCCTGGCTGGGAAAGGGGACAGGAAGGGGAAGAGGGGAACATGATCAGGTATTAGGTTGGGGAAACAGGATGAAAGCCCTGAGGTCCAGCAGAAAGAATCAAAACAGGCAACCTCAGGTGGTAGGAGGTGGGAGGATCCTCAGAATGCACCATAGACTTGGGATGTGAGAGACTCTCAGGACTCAAAGGGAGGACCTTAGATGAAGTGCCTCTCAGTGGAGAGTGGAAACTTGTAGAGCTTACCTCCAGAAAGACAGTACATCAAGCAAAGGTATAGGGTTGCCATCCCTCAGTCAAAACTCTGACCCATAATTGTTCCAGTCTGAAAGAACTGCAGGAACAAAAATGGAGAAAAGCCCGAGGAAAAAGATCCAGCGACAAGCCCAAATTAGGATCCATCTCAAGGGAGGCCCCAAGGTCTGACACTATTACTGAGGCTATGGAACACTCACAAAAAGGGGCCTATCATGACTGCCTCCTGAAAGACCCAACAAGCAGCTGAAAGAGTCAGATGCAGACATTTAGATGCAACCAGTGGACAATAGCTGCTGACCCCTGTGGTTGAATTAGGGAAAAACTGGAAGAAGCTGAAGAGGAGAACGACTCTGTAGGAGGACCAGCAGTCTCAACTAACCTGGACCCCTGATATCTCTCAGACACTGGGCTACCAACTAGACAGCATACACCAGCTGATATAAGCTCCCAAGACATATAGAGCAGAGGACTGCCTGGTCTTGCCTCACACAGAGAAGATGCCCCTAATCCTTAAGAGACTAGGCAGTAGGGAGGTCTGGTGGGTTAGTGGGTATGGGTGGGGACATCATCGTGGTGATGGGATGGAGGGGGTATGGATGTGCAACAGTTAGAGGGTGAGCTGGGAAAGCGATAAAATCTGGACTGTAAGAATTAAAAAAAAAAAAAAAAAAGATTTATCCTGTGTATGTGAGTGCAGGTGCCCATGGACGCCAGAAGAGAACACTGGAACCCTTGAAGCTGGAGTCATGGGCATTTATAAGCCTGATTTGGTAGCAGGGAACAGGGAACTGAACTCTGTCCCATGCAAGAGCAGAAAATTCTCTTAACCTCTAAGCCATCATTCCAGCCCCCGAATTGTATAAATTATTTATACACTTAGAGATTTCCAATAAGAAAATAATGAAGAAAAATTCTCTCTCTTCCTGCCTCTTAATGAGTGTTCTGTAAGAAACTTACAATGTGTCAAATGAGAAAGTGTATACAGAAGTCAGAGCCTATGACACAGTCCTGGCACAGTACCAGCGAGAACCAAGGTAGGGATTTGCTAAGCAGACATTTGTTGTACATTCGAGGAAACCCAACATTAAATTGCTTCACAAAGATAGGTCTGCACCATGCTTAGAATAGCAAGGTCATGCTTTACTCTTCATCAGCGAAGCAACCTGTATCCTCCTGAAATCACAGTCTCTTGAAATTTCTCATGCAAAAGTCACAAGAGACAGAAAAATAAAACTCATCATATTCTCTGGGATAGTTTCTAAATTTAATGTGTTAAGAATATCTGCCCTTTACAGAATAATCTAAAAATTTTTTGTTGTGTTTATCTCAAAGAAGCTACAGGTAGAATCTAGGCATTTACAAATTTAAGACACTGGGTGATTTAATCCTGGGCATTCTCAAAGGTCCAGAATACAAAGAAGGCTCATATACACATATTCAGTAATGCTGTGTTCTATAAGGTAAGAAGTTTCAATCTGCTCTATTTTCCATTTCACCATGAACACAGTACCCAACTCTTATTCTGCCTTTACTCTTAAGATTAAGGAAATTTTAATTTTGTCCCAATAAGATCTTATGAAAATATATGAAGCAAAAGCACCAATAAGTCCTAATAATAATATATGGGAAAAAACACCAAATCTAGTCAATAATTTTCACCCATAATTCACACTTTGTTACTTTCCATTTAACCTACTGTTTCTTTTTAGAGCATCACAGGCATCTCACATTACATCAACTGTCCATGGCTTTAAGCTCTGCGTGACTGTAACACTTTCTAGATTCTCTTGTGTTTGACATATGCAATGACCTCTTTGAGCAATGTTGGTTAGATAACTCACTTGATGCTAAATGATCTCCTAATTGTCTCCATATAGTTAGCCTAGGCACTTGGATTTTGTAAGGGAGAGCACTTTTTGCCTTCCTCTTGAAACAGTGTAAAATAAAAAGAACATGGTTTGTGTTAATTTTGATCTCTTAATAGAATGATTGTGAGTTAGATTTTCTCACTGTAAAATGATGTGGTTCCCTCCACCCCATTCTATTACAAACTCATGGGTTGAAGTGACTATGAAGACTCAAAATTAGGGAGCTGAAAGTTGGGTTTTACATCACTCACAGTACAGTATCTACATAAATTATTTGAAAAAAAAAGTTTAACTAGTTTTCTATCTCAATTTAAGTCAGAATGCAAATCTGTAGACTGATGAGTGTTCCTCTTAAATTCTTTATTATCGCAAAGATGCTACCAACTTGTTTTTTTCTTTTTTCTTTTTTCTTTTTTTTCCTTTT
>NW_022196910.1:29148791-29174130 GCF_008632895.1 Mastomys coucha | reverse complement strand
TCTTATTATGGTGTGGTTTGTTTTCTTTGAAATTTCTCATCTGGGTGACAAGAAAATGTCTGGAAAAAGAAAAATCTTCTCTATTTTCTACAGCATCCTTTAGTCAGCTGCTTCTTCCCATGTTCTGTTTCTTTTCTTTCACGTTTTTAGAGGTGGGGAAGGAATGGAGAAAACAATACTTGGAATTTAGAAGTGATTATTGATACTGGTGTGTACATGTGTCTTAGAACTCTCAGTGAAAAACAATAAAATGTAAGTCTGTGTGTGCTGTCCATGCAGGCTCATGTCTTTGAACAGTGGTACATATCAAGTCATACCAACAAAATATTTATATGAATTAATGCTGTTTTGCTACTTTTCAGGAGATATTTTATCTTTTTTCCACTGTAATCCACATAAGCAGGTATTTCTTATTATAACCTGGTTATAACACATAATTGATAAATATGGTATAGTTATTAGTAACCCAAATGTTGATTAAATCCATTACATTGGGGGTTGGAGATGTGGCTTAGCCATTAAACATCCTTGTTGTTATTACAGAGGACCTAAGTTCAGTTTCCAACACATACATGGCAGTTCATAACTGAATGTAAGTCCAGTTCCTGGGGATTGAATGGGTTTTATTTTTCCTGACATTGTAAACACCAAGTCACAACATTTTGCCCCAGAATGCATTTAGGGAGTGAATCAGAGACATAAAAATAAAATAAATAAATTTTAAAGATCACTTTTAAAGTCAATTAGACTCATACAACTGTTGTCAGGATCATTCATAAGAACTTTCATTTAATCATTATTTTGATTGTATTAAAGAGTAACTCATCAATATTTTTATTAAGATTGAGCCTTTGAGGGGTTTGCAACTCATAGGAAGAACAACAATATCAACCAATCAGATACCCTAAAGCTCCCAGAGACTAAACCACCAACCAGGGAGTACACATACTCCAGCCACATATGTAGCAGAGGATGGCCTTGTCGGGCATCAACAGGAGGAGGAGAGGTGCTTGGTCCTGTGAAGGCTCAATGCTTCAATGTAGGGGAATGCCAGGGCAGGGAGAAGGGAGTTAGTGGGTGGGTAGGGGAGCACTCTCATAAAAACAGAGGGAGGGAAGATGGGATAGGGGCTTTCTAGAGGGGAAACCGGGAAAGGTCATAACATTTGAAACATAAGTAAATAAAATATCCAATAAAAAAATCAGATGATTTGGCCTTTGAAGTTTTATATAAAACTTTATGATTAAATGAAGGAAACATTTTTCTTATATTTTTTGTCTTTTCATCCTATTATATTTTAATGCTTTAAGATTTCTTCTAGTGTTGGTATAATTATTTAATTGAAGTCATTTAATTATTTATATATCTTACCCCATAATCAGGTCAAGAATATATACGTCTCTGTTCCTTTTCCCCCCTAAACCTAGAAATTTTCTTAGTAATAAGTCTATAAAATTCATCCCCAAGATTTTACTGCTATAGGAGTTTCTAATACTTTGTCTCTAAAGGGTCATCAAACTCTAAATACTATTTAATTATTCCTATTGTTATGACTTCAATGGCATACATTCAGATCAGTATATTCTGACGATGATGTGCGTGTTTCCCTTAGAATTCGGCTCAGTTTGCCTTGTAGTCACTATTATCTGAAGGGACAAAGATACATTTCTTAGCTTTTGTTTTTGTTTGTTTTTGTTTGTTTCTAAAGATATATAGCAGTTATTGTTGAAGTGTAATCACAACTAAGTTTTTTATATATTCTAAGACAGAAGCAAAATTTTTTTCTACTCTTTTTTCAAATTGTCAGCCATTAAATACATGTTTCACATTTCAAAATTTAGAATGGTTGCAAGAATGTACCAACAGAGTAAAAAGTCTTTTTACTAAGATATTAAATTGTAAGAAAGAATAAGATTAAATGAAACATGAAAAGGTTTAATAAAAAACAATTATTAACAAATTCTAGAGTATAGAAACATGGCAATTAATTAAATTAATACATATATACATAAAATAAATTATAAATAACAAATTTGTCATTATTTTACATATTCATATAAGTAAAAGCCTTTAGAGTTAACACAGAAATATTGAAAGTTATAAAATTTCAAAGAGAACTTCACTCATTGTTCATATTGATCTATATAAAATTCTGTATTGAGATTGTTTTACTATGGATAAACTACAAATATCTGCTAAACATGACAACCATACTGTCAGAAAGCACACTTTTAAGAAAATACAAATGAATTTAAAACACTTTACTCAAAACCATAAAATTGGACAGTGCATACTCAGGCCTAGCCAATCCCATCAGGAACCATCCACTGACTCATAATCTTCAGATAGTAGCTTACATAAATAGTAGCTCTTGAAAATCCAGCTACTTCATTTTATCACAACCAACAGTAAGAATAATGAAACAACTCAAATGCCACCTGTAGAACATATATTGTTACAAAATTTGTATTATGACATATAACTATATTAAATGAAAGATGACAATAAGCTCTATAATCAAAATGAAGTCTATTATTTTAGAAACAATGTATTAAATATTATAGGCTACAGAACTACATAAGACTGATGTGTACAGAGCTCCAAGTCCTTTGGGTAGAAATGCTCCTTCATCAAATGCTGGCCTTGGCCTATTTACTGAAGTCCTTTATTTACAATGCAATTCTAGCATCCAGTCTTGTGGGAAAGAATGGGGAGGGTGAGATATATCACCATGGCCTGTAGTTCACCTTGGTATGAATGGGCATAAAAGTTTTCCAATGAAAGGCTTAATTCCTGAACGCCAAAATCAGACTTCAGACAATATTTTCAGGGATGTAAATGGAAAGAAAGTAAATTTGCTTGATATTTGAAAGGTAATATATTAGTTAATAAGGATTTACTCTCCTAATCCCTTCTTCAGTTGAAAATTCACTGTGGCATTGAAAGCAAGTGGGAATCCATGGTTACTTTTGAATCATATTCCGTGCATCTGTTCCTGGTCATGTTTCCTTCTGCACATGTCGCGGTGTTTTATGTTGTATGCTTGTTTGGGCCTCTCCCGGGTATGAAATGGAGATATGGACGACAGCACTGAAATAAGTATATTTTTGAGGAGTGATTGCAGATGATATTTGAAACATAGATTTGGACTAAAGGGAAAAAAAAACAATCAAACACACCAAATGGGAAGACAGGTTTAAGATTTAAAGAGGAGCCTCACCGCTGAGAGGAGTTAGGCAGCCTTGGTTCTGTTTTCTCTCTGGCCTGCCACCTATAGCTTGAATGCATGTAAGTTTCAATGGAGTTAAAAAGGAGCAAACAGTAACTAATCCTTACTCATTTTCTGCACGCGTTCTGAAGCAGCTGTATAATAATCTCTAAATCCTTGACATTACTTGATTATGCAGTTTAATTAGCACAACACTCATCATTGAAGGCTTGAAGTTTTTCATTTCTTATCGCATAACCACTCTCCAAATCACATGTCTGAAATTTGAAAATTCTTATAATGATCTATTAATCCTACTGCTCATTTACCATGAAAAGTATATGTATATTTCTAAAAGCATACTGGGAATTTGTTTATTACTGCTAAAAATTCTTCCTTGAAATTGTTCTGTGCATGAAAATACAATTTTTAATAAAAATGTCATTTGTTAAATAGATACTGATATGTTTTACTTTTGATTAGCTTGTATTAATTATAAATTCAACTAGTTCCCACTGTGAATGAGTTCATAAATATGAATTTTAAAATATATGTACTTATATTGACTTTTAGATGATCATAAATTTATGTGTATAAAGTGATTTCAAAGGTCAGAAGAGTCTGAATTTTATATGGAATGAGTGCAAGCTTGTACAAACTTGTACAATCACTTTGGAAATCAACTTGGCAGTTTCTCAGAAAACTGAGAATAGTTTTACCTCAAGAGCCAGCTATACCACTCCTGGGCATATACCTAAATGATGCTCCAACATCCACAAAGGCACTTGGTCAAGTATGTTCATAGCAGCTTTATTTGTAATAGCCAGAATCTGGAAACAATGTAGATGTCACTCAACTGAAAAATGATAAAGGAATTTTGGTTCTTTTACAAAATGGAATACTATTCATCTATTAAAGACAAAGATATGAATTTTGCAGGCAAATGGATAGATCATGAAAATATCGTCCTGACTAAAGGAACAGTCCCGAAAGGACATGCATGGTTTGTACTCATTTATACTGGATATTAGCCATAAAATATAGGATGCCCATGCTACACTCCACATACCTAAGGAGGATGGACAGGAAGGAGGGCACAAGCTAGGAAGGGAAAATGGAATGGTTGTGGAAAACAGATGGAAGAGGCAACTAAATAGGAAAGGGAATCAGGAGAGGAGTGTGGGGACTCAGTGTCAGTTGCTCTGAAGGGTTGGGGGGGATGGCCACATGCTCTAAGAATGAGTGAAGTGAATGGGGTTGTTCTTAGCATGAGTCACAGAATTGGGCACATAAAGGCTGGGGATGGGCTCCCTCTTGTGACCAGGCAGGAACCCGGTGGAGCAACATCAAACAATCCACAAAACTTTCTACCCAAAACTTATCCCGTCTACAAGAAATATAGGGATTGAAGATAGAGCAGAGACTCAGGGAATGGTTGATCAATAACCAGCCCACATTGAGATCTACCCGATGGGCAAGCTCCAATCCCTAACCTTTTTTTTTTAATAGAAAATTTTTCATTAGATATTCTCTTTATTTATATTTCAAATGTTCTCCCTTTTCCTGGCTTCCCCTCTGAAAAACTCCCTATTCTCTCCCCCCATCCCCTCCTCACCAACCCACCCTCTCTCTCTTCCTGGCCTTGGCATTTTCCTACACTGGAGCATAGAGCCTTCACAGGACCAAGGGTCTCTCCTCCCATTGATTATCAACTAGGCCATCCTCTGCTACATATGCAGCTGAAGCCATTAGTTCTACCATGTGTACTCTTTGGTTGGTGGTTTAGTCCCTGGGAACTCTGGGGATACTGGTTAGTTCATATTGTTGTTCCTCCTATGGGGATTCAAACCCCCTTAGCTCCTTGAGTCTTTTCTCTCTCTCCTTCATTGGGGACCCCGTGCCCAGTCCAGTGGATGGCTGTGAGCTGCCCCACCTGGGGATCCATCCCATATACAGTCACCAAACCCAGACACTATTGTGAATGTCAACAAGTGCTAGCTGACAGGAACCTGATATAGCTGTCTCCTGAGAGGCTTTTCCAGTGCTAGACCAATCCCTAACCTTATTAATGATACTATGTTACACTTGCCGATAGGAATGTCCTCTAAGAAGCTGTTCTCTGAGAAGCTCTGCCCACCAATGACTCAGACAGACCCAAAGCTTGGGGACACTGAAGGAAGAATAGGAGGTAAAATTGCAGCCTCTCAGATGATAGGAATGCTATAGGAAGACCAACAGAGTCAACTAACTTGGACCTCTGGGGTTCTCAGAGTCTGAACCACCAACCATAGAACGTACAAGGGCTGGACCTAGTCCTTCCTGCACATATGTAGCAGAAGTGCAGCTTGGTCTTCCTGTGGGTCCCAAACAACTGGAGTAGGAGCTGTCCCTAAAAAGTTGCCTATGTGTGGGATATGTTCTTCTAGCTGGCCTGCATTCCACAGAAAAGTATTCATGCATCTACAGACATCTAGATTTGATCAAACTCAAAATGCCCACATGGGAGAAAAGACAAGGTTGTTTTGTCTTTTCAACAATAGGTGGTCAGGAAATCATACATTCAAATGCCAAATAATGAAACTACTTCCATATATCCTTCTCTGGACAAATACAGCAATTTCATCTCTGAAACTTTGAAAAAATTGCAAGGAAACATTTCAAGATAATTTCATAAACAAGGACTTCAATACAGAAATTAATTTGGAGCTCTATGTATGAGATTAAATGAAGACAAAAAATTTCTGTATAGCAAAGAAAACAATGAAATGAATGAAGAGATATCTGACAGATGATAATAAATCACTTCCAGCTATATACCTCACAGATTATTATCTAAAATATAGTATATTATTAAATAATTAAGTTTGAAAATCATAAAAATTTCTCCATATTCAAAGAATATGTAGTTAGTAAGTTGATACAAAACACCCACAGTATTTTTTGCAGTCAGAAAAAGTAAATAAATGTAAATTTTTGAGATTCTATCTCACTTCTCTAAGAATAGTTATTTAAAAAAAAAAAAAAGAATAACCAAATTAGTATAGCAACAACAGAAACAAGTATAGCCATCCTTATACATACTAAAGGGATGAACAAATATCCTCAAAGATGAAACTGAAGTAGTTACATCTTGTAGGTAACAAAAAGTGGCCAATTGGACTTAAAGCCCACTCAGTGAGAGGGAATTCACGCTAACACTGTAAGCCAAGCAATTAATCATGATTGGTGAAGCCTGAAGGAAAGCATACTATTGAATGTCCCTAAACCAATATCATTTCTAACTATAGTCTAAATAACTGCCCTTATGCCTACAAAGAAATGTTGTTCTCACAGTTTATTAAAGAATCTTATATTTGTATCAGATGGAGATAACCATTACAGAAGGCACAGCTGGTCAAAATGCAAGGACAAACCAATTGTGGGGTTTCCTTTCTCAACATCTACACCTACAGTACAACCTGTATACTAAAGGCCTAGGGAACATCTTGAAAGATGAGACAGAAAGATATAAATAGTGATATGATGAAGATGTCTGTAGAGATTATCTCCTACATTCCTCATGGAATGAAAACAAAAATGTTCTGCATAGCAAAGAAAACAATGAAATGAATGAAGAGATATCTGAAGACCCATAAAGTCTTAATATGGGAACTTAAACATGAGTATAAAACATAACAATATCAACTGATGTGCCAATACCAATCAGGGAATCAGACAAGGCTCCACCCCTCCTCACACCTCCAAATGGAGAGCTCTAGGCAATTGTTGAAAGGGAGACTCAGGCTTCCATATTTCTAAATTTAATAAAATAACAATGTAGAACTTTTACATGATCCAACTGATAACCATAACCCAGAGTGTAACCACAGAAATATACATCATCATGGCTTAGAGAAACTTGTTTTCCTATGTCAGTTGTCATGACATTACTAAGTTATGAAATCACATCTACATTATGAGATCACATCTAAATTATGACATCAACTTAGATGTCCAATAACAAAGGACTCTATAAAGTATGAATCAAAAAGCCACTAAATGTTATTCAGTATTGATGAAGAATAATCATAACATGACATGAAAGCAGACAGAAATTTAGATCATTGCTGTACAGGAAATGAGGCAAAAACAAAAATAAATATTTCATGTTATATGCAAAAGGGGAAGGAGAACAAGATAGAGTAATGGAATATATGACATGGAAGCAGATGTATGGACTACAGATGCAATGAAATTCAAAAGAAGGAAAAGGCAGAAGAAAACAATAGAAAAGATAATGTTTAAATATATGTAATTATTATAATCTCATAATTATTCAAATCACATCATATAAGCACTAAATAAAATTTTAAAAAGAAAATACCGTGAAACTAAATAAAAAGCAATGATGATTCATTGAATAAAAATGGCACTTAAATATAATTTTAAGAAAGATTCCTGCTTCTGCCTATTATAAATAAGACTGTTATCAACATAGTGGAATATGTGTTCTTATTAAATGTTGGAGCATCTTCTGGGTATATGCCCAGGAGTGGTATAGCTGGGTCCTTAAGTAGTACTGTACAATTTCCTGAGGAACCACCAAACTGATTTCCAGAATGGTTGTACCAGCTTGCAATACAACCAGCAATGGGGGAGTGTTCTCCTTCTCCACATCCTTGCTAGCATCTGCTGTCATCTGAGTTTTTTATCTTAGCCATTCTGACTGGTATGAGGTAGAATCTCAGGGTTGTTTTGATTTTCATTTTCCTGATGACTAAGGATGTTGAACATTTCTTTAGGTTCTTCTCAGTCATTTGAGATTCTTCAGGTGAAAATTCTTTGTTTAGCTCTGTACCCCGTTTTTTAATAAGGTTATTTGTTTCTCTGGAATCTAACTTCTTGAGTTATTTGTATATTTTTGATATTAGCTCTCTATCGGACTTAGGGTTGGTAAAAATCTTTTTCTAATCCATGAATGGACATTTTGTCATATTGACAGTGTCCTTTGCCTTATAGAAGCTTTTCAATTTTATGAGGTCCAATTTGTTAATTCTTGGTCTTAGAGCATAAGCCATTGTTCTGTTCAGGAAATTTTCCCCTATGCCAATATGTATGAGATTCTTTCGTATTTAAAAATTAAAAGAATTTTTTTTGTAATTTTTGCAGCCAAAAGTATATGATCATTTCAAAGTTTTAAATTTAGTTTCCATAAAACAATGAATACAGCATATATACTATCTATAAGGACAATTCTTCTGGAAAGATGTGAGGAATCCACCATAGAGATGAGGGACAGCCACAGTGATGTGCTTACTCTGTGCATTTGGAAACTTCTTATATGAAATCCTAGATATATCATTTATGTGTTTTTAAATGTTACAAATCTTTATCCTTCTGAGAAATAACACTGAAGGTCTATGTGGGCATATGTGCACAAGACCTTATATACGCAAGAAAGTTGTCATTGTAAATTTGTTAGAACAGTCAGAAAAACTCTTTATCTCTTGTAGAATAATCCCATTGGTAAAATATGTAATATTGATGAAATTTCTTCTTCTAACACCTACCATAACTATCACCCATAAAGCCTAGATTATTCCTTTTAGGAAAATCAGTGTGGCATATTTCTTGTACGTGTCCTTATAACATCTTTCTCAAACAATGTTTTCAGTCCATCTGATTTATCCAGCTTCCATTTCTAGTAACTTCTTTGCAAACCATGATAGAGTTCTATCACAAAATGTTTTAGGTTGTAATATACTATTTCAAGCAACCCTATACTTTTCAAACAATTCACTAAGCAAACCATATGAATAACATAAGAGGAAGAAGTATTATACATTTTCAAAGCTAAAATCACCAGCTATATAAAAACCTAAATGTTGAAATGGAAATGGTTTATTTTATATCATAAAACCATGATCTGTAGGTATTTTTCTAGTATATATGTGAGTATTTCTATATCTGTGAATATCTTATTATGTTTGACTTGATTATACTAACCTTACAAATTTTAAGTAATAAATTTTTATTTGAAATTACTTTAAATTTATGTGCCTAGATATCATGAGTATAACATAAATCACAATTATATATATAGTTAAACATAAATTTTATATATATATTTTAACTCTATATATAGTTTAACTATATAATATAGAGTTATATAATATAGAGAGAGTTAAACTATATATAATATATATAGAGTTAAACATAAAGGTTTATTAGAAGTAAAATATGTTAAAACTATTGAGCATTTCAACTAAGATCACCCCCACTGAGTCCTGGAAAGTTCTCAAATACAGGTCTCTGGGACTACAGTGGGGAGATGAAACCTGAAGAAACTACTTCCAGTAGAGAGGGCCCCCAGTGGAAGATGGATACACCACCCCACCTTCCATTTTTTGACACTAAATTATTCCTGTCTAATAGAAATTCAGGTACAAGAATGGAGCAGAGACTAAAGTAACAGCTCACTAGTGACTGGCCAAACTTGGGATCCATTCAAACGATAGGCACCAAACCCTGACACTATTACTGATGTTATATTGTGCTTCCAGATAGGAGCCTAACATGTTTGTCCTCTGAGACTGATACAGATACAGATATTTACAGCAAACCATTGAACCCATATAGGATTCCATAGGGGTCTGAAATCCATATAGAAGAGTTAGGGGAAGGACTGAAGGAATTGAAGGGGATTGCCTATCCCATAGAAAGGCCAATGCTGTCAACTAACTTGGACCTCTGGGAGCTGCCAGGGACTAAGCCAACAACCAAAGAGCATACACAGGCTGTTTTGAGACCTCCACCCCTGCCCCTGGCACATATGTAGGAGAGGACTCCCTTGTCTGTTCTCAGTAGGAGAAGTTATCCCTAATCCTGTAGAGACTTGATGTCCCAGGGAAGGGGATGCTGCACCCTCTCAGAGGTGAAAGTAAGGGGAGATGAGGTGAAGAAATCTGGGAGGGAGCAACCATGAGGGAGGCAAATTTAGAATGTAAATAAATAATTAAAATAAGATAAAAATTAACTGTTTATTAAAAACATTTTAACCTACATCTTTATTCTTAGTTTATTTTTCTTTTATTAAAATGGGTTTTGTCACATACAATGTACTCTGATTACAGATTTCTCTCCCTTTAATCTTCCCAGTTTCTCCCTACTCCCCTCTATCTTGATCCACACACCACCTATTCTATCTCTTCTAAAAAAACAGAGTTTTAAGGGATAAAATAAACAAACAGGAATAGGACAAACTAAACATAAGAAAAAGAATCAAGGGAAAATCACAATAAATTCATATAGGCAGAGAGACACACATTTACCTACACAGAAAATCACATAAAAACACAAAATTGAAAGCCATAATATATAAGCAAGTTTGAAAAAAAAAACAAGAAAGGAAAAGAAGGCCCTGATTAAACATTATGTAAAAACGAACCTCCAGTGATGTTGTGATTATTGTCTGTTGGCCATCTATTCCAGGGCAGACTGCTTACTCTTAAGAGTAGTGTGTTTTCCTAGCAAGAACAACTTTGGGGAATACTAATTTCCATTTGTGAGTGATTAACAATTAGATATAGCTTCTGGGTTATGCATAGGGACTTCTGTCCTCTTCTCTTTTCAGTTCTGGGAATGCGTCTGGTGCAGACACCTGTGGAAATTTGGCACACGGTTTTGGATCCTGAGTTTACATGAGCTTTGTTCTTAGCGATTAAAAGGACCTATTTGTATCTGTGTCCTCCATTCTCTTGGCTCTTACATCCAGTATACATGATGGAGGTATCTAAATAAGGGTTGAGTGTTCATAGGTCTCCCATCCATTTCATTTTGTCTGGCCGTTAGCATCTATCCTTGTTCTCATTTGCTGTAGGAGGATGTTTTCTGATTATGGTTGAACAAGTGACTGCTCTATGAGTGTTGCAGAATATCTATAGGAGTCATTTAATTGATAGATTCCATTAGGAGAGAATAGTAGTACTTGTTTTCCACCTATGTCCCTAGTGTATCTAATTTCAGAACCTTAGCCACTCAAGCAGCATCAGGCATGGTTTCATCTCATGCAGTAGAATATTGACTGGTTACTACCACAAACTTTGTGTTAATATTACAACAGCATATTGTACAGGCAAGTTACCATTATAGATCACATATTTTGTAGCTAAGTTGTGTTTGCCTATTTTCTTTGGTAGCATGCAGAGAATGTTCTAGTACCATGGACAGCCCATAGGTGATGAGGGCAGCTTTAGGTAGGCACTAGCTTGACATTATCTTGAACAATAAATCGGGTAGGAATTGTCTTCAACAATAGAGCCTTGCTATTAATTTGTAGAGAACAACCAATAACTTTGGCAATAGCCTAAGTTGTTTAGGTTCCCATGTGAACTCTTTTGTTGAACAAATCAATTACGTGTAACCTACTAGTGGTATTGTAAGAGTAATTTGATGATTGCAGATAGCCAGTTTGAACTCTGTCTTCTCCGTTGTTTGGTTGTTTCATTTAGAGTGTTGTGGTGGTTTACTAAGTTTGGCCCCAATAGACTCATGTTAAAATGCCTGGCTCATGGAGAGTGGCATTGTTAGGAGGTATGATCTTATTAGAGCAAGTGTGTCTCTGTGGAGGATGGCCTTTGAGGTGATATATGTGCTCAAGCTCTGCCAAGTGTAAAATACAATGGTCTCCTCTCTCCTGGATGCCTTCAGATCAAGATCCAAAACTCTCAGTACTTCTAGCATCATGTCTGCCTGCAAGCTGCTCACTAGGATGATAATGGACTGAATCTATGAAACTGGAAGCCAATCCCAACTAAATGATTTCCTTTCTAAGAGTTGCTTTGGTCATGATGCCTCTTCATAGCAGCAGAAATTCAAACTAAGACAATTGCCTTCAAACATGAATGTAATTTAGAAAAATTTTATTGTATTATGTTTCAGTATGAGCCATCGACTGACTTTTAATTTTAGCTGTCTTTCTCCAAGTTCCTTCCCTTGTTTCTTCCATAGCTTTCCCCATTCCATCCTACATTTTCAGTCCTGACCCCTTTTCCAACTATAACTCTCCTATTTCCCTTTCCTAAGGAGATTATATTCTCCCCACTAATCCCCTCCTCTATATATCACTTCTGTGGCTATATAGATTATAGCTTGCTTATCATTTATTTAATGGTTAATATCCACATGTATGAAGATACATATTATATTCATTATTCTGGGACTGGGATACCTAATGCAGATTGATTGTCCCATACTTCCATTCATATATCTATAAATTTCATTATTTTATTTTTTAGTGGCTTATTAATGTCCCCAAAGAAATTATACAACCTTTTCTTTATTCATCATCCATTGCTTGACATTTAGGTTGTTTGTTTTTTTTTTCTAATTTTTATTTTAAGTGGGACAGCAGTAAACATAGTTGAACAGGTGTCTCTGTAAATATGCTTTTATTTTCTACAGGTAATCATCATCTCAGAGACTTACTGCTGGGCAAACTCACCCTTTCTATTTCTGAACACTGGCTCTATGGTTCAACTCAGCCGTTCTGGCCCAAATTCCTCTCCAAACTAACTGACTCAAACTCTCTTCTCCAGGCTTCTGACAGAATTACTCTGCTAGGCCTCTAATTAACTTTGTCAATCTGTTGTAATCTTCTGGATCCTTCTCATGGTTCTTCTATCTTTACCTGCCACCTGTCTCTCTTAAAACCCTCTCAATAAACCTGCCTCCCCTCATATGTGTGGAGCTGCATGAACTGAACTAATGAACTGTACATAAACCTCACTGAACTCACTCAACTGGACATTTCTTTCTCTGCTGCTCTTAAGTATCCTCTTTCTGTCTTGTACTCATGATAATTCATCACATCTTCTATCTGACTCATTCTGTTAAATCTATGTCTGATTCATCTCTTTGTCTGCCCCTCAATTAGACATTACTTTCAAACATAGCTGCTTCCTTCTATAAACTAACATTAGTCTCATTGTTTGAGACTAAAGGTGTGTCTCTACTCCAGAAACAGGGAGCCAGATGGATCACAGAAACATAGAAGTTCTTTTGATGCAATCTCTTGCCAGAGCAGTCATGTTGCTGGATTAAACTTTCTCTACATATCTTTGTGGTAGGATGAAGTATCCTTTTAGTATCTCAAGATTGGTATAGCTGGATATTGAGGTAGATTGATTTCCAGCTTCCTGAGAGGCAGCCACACTGATTTGCATAGTAGCTGTACAAGTTTCGTTTCCTTAAACAATGAGCAAATGTTCTCCTTCCTCTCTATCCTTGTTGCCATCCTGACTGACATTTGTTTATCAACACTAGGAGAAAGATGTTTTAAGCACACACACACACACACACACAGAAATGAGTTCTGGCACAAAAAAAAAAATTACAAGAACAATGAAGATGTAGAACCACCTCTAATGATGAATGGTCTACATTGCCATTAAGTCAAAGACAAAGGAAAAAAACCTTAGAAAGAAAAATCATAGAGCTCACTGAATACATCAGCATAATTAAGAAAAAATAAACAGGAAAATGTTAGGTATATAATTCTAATTTTTCTTACAATAAGTTATATTTAAGGCTCTTTGTAAGAAACAATAGCCCACATGAACATAGCAGCCATTGAAATACTGTATTGCAAAACAGTTTCTAATTTGGAGTCACTATGGTTAGAAATATTTGTTTTATCTTAAAAACAAAATTGAAACACATGCACATGTAAATGCACAGAACAAATACACATGTGACTGTATATACATATTTTGGGTAGTTATTTGTGTCCAAATGTATCATATAGACAATCAGTTATTTAAAACCATCTTCAACATTTAAAAGGATGGTGAGAATGTAACCATTGCTATAGTTTTAGGAATGTAACACTAGGTTATTAATTTACTACTCTAAAACTGATAAGGAAAAATCATGTAAGTGACACTTTGGGCTTTCTAATTTCATGGAAAACCTGTAACTATGTCTCTTTTAAAACGTTTATTATCTGATAATTTCATACAGGAGAACTATATGTACACCTCATCCACCCCATTTCTTTCCTATTCCTTCCAGGTACCCCTTACTCCCTCTCAAGTTCATTTTTTTCTTCTTAGATATATCTATATGACATATATTTTATATCACTATATAATATTATACATAGCCCTATATAAAATATATACATATATATTATATACATATCATTTCAAGTTTGTTTGGTATTAGAAACACACACACACAAACAAATATATAGTTTGGAATGACCACTTGAGATTGGATAATCTATATAGTAATTTTTTTCTTTGAGTAAATCTTTCTCTCTTTCTTAATAAGCACTGAACGCTTATGTTTTCCAACTAAGGGCAATGCCATGTAAGATTTCCTCTTTCAACACTAGCATGACAAATGGTGGTTTCATTTCTCCGGTCTTATTTAGACAGCTATATTGTTGAGATTTTTGGGTGAACCTTCCCTGCCTTATGTAACAACATTATGACATAGAAGGTGATTATTTCTTTGACAGTTACAATATTCTGCTTCTCTCATACTATGTTTCCTGAGCCATTAACAGATGCTGTGTGGTAACCTCTCAGTTGAGTCTGTTGTTCATTTTATTTTGACCAAAGTGGATTTTTATAATAGTCTTTGACTGTAATAATAGTTTGTATACTTTCTTAAGAGAGGTTAATTTATCCATAGATAAATATTTTGAGCTTGAGTATGAGCCAGCCACTATGAAAGCTTTACAGAGATAGTACCTGGTGACTACTTGCCTCATTTAGACAAACTTCTTGGAGCTATATTTCATGGTATATGATGTAATGCAATCATACAAGGCCATTAAACTGAAGATTCTTACCTTCTAGATAGTATAAAGTTATTTAAACCCATAAATATAACAGGACAATTTTATAAAAAACTATAAAAATAGATTAGTATTCTACTAATCTATTAATGAAATCAAACAGAAATTTGTGCTAGTATATAGTTACCTATGCTCTATGGCTAAAATGCTTTGAAATTTTTATTCCTGAGTGCTGTTTGCTGCCATCCATGGTAGATGTTATGTGATGTTAAATCTTCTCTTGGAAGATGACTTACGGGTCTGTTTCACCAAGTCATAATTCTACCTATTTGTTATTGACCTTCAACTTAAAGTATTTAAAACTCTTCTTTTGTTCCAAATGTTTAATATTTTTTAAATTACATAATGAATAAGTATGAAACTGCAATAATTATGAACTCCACATTCACCAACAACTTGTCATTTTTTAATATATCAATTTGCCAATTTCATCACATTTGCCTTATTCTAGAATTCAAGTTAAAATATTTGATTACTTCCTTTTAGGATAAATTTAGCACCTATCAACATTATGAAATTATTTCCCATCTATAAAATATAATAAGTATACAAGTGTTATGGTGAAAGTAATACATTTAAGTCATTCTTACAATAACTAAGAACATGTTCAGAACAGAAGCTCATCAATTCTATCCCTACCAAATATCACACTTAACGAGTCTTATAAATAACAGACCATTTATAAAATTGTATTTTTTAAACATCATTATTTATATTTTCTTATATTTATATTAGACATTTGAAAAATCCATTTTGCAATGTAATCTTTGGGAGTAGAGAAAATTAAAGTGCAGAACCAGCCATAGCAAAAAAAAAAAAAAAAAAAAAAAAAAAAAAAATGGGACGGAAATGGCCTCCCTTTCTTATTAAAAATAATCCACATGTCACATGAGCTACCTCAACACAAAAACAAAACCTGTGACTATTATTTATGTGGAAAATGTCATGTGCATGTATTTATAAATGATTAAGTATTTCAAATAAAAAGTATCTCAATACTTAAGAATTAAAAGAAACTACTTATATTCTATACTCATACAACCTTTTACAGTGCAATTATCTATAGTATTGTCTAATTAGCAATTTAAAGATATCCCACTGAATGATATAGTGGGTCATAGTACACATGGCAAAATGAGTGCTCATTAAATCCAAGACAGATCAAAGTAGTTTCAGTTCTGGGCAGTTAAGTGAATATTGAATTAATTACCTCTTCAAATGAAATACCAAGGGATCTATAAAACACTTTAAATGCCTTAACTTTCTCCATTATCCATCCACAACTCAGAAAATATTTCACATTTAGCTAATACTAGAATATTTTAAGTTTTTGTAAATGAATAAACTAAGCAGTGGAAGTTGAAAGAAATATTGGTTATATGTCCATTGATAAACTGTAAAACTAATATGTATGTTTTTTCTGTGTTTTAAATGCAATTCAGTTTAAATTGTCCTTGCGATATTAATAATTATACCAATCAAGATAAACCTCTACAGTCATTTTGAAAATTGATGTTTTTCTATGACAGATACTTTAAATATTTTATATGCTATGAAATAAAAACATCCACATATAAATATGAAGACTCGAAGAAAACAGACTGGCCCAAAACTTTAAAGCTTGTTAGTTAGAACAAAGTACCTTTCAAGATGATAGCCCATCTCTGAATACAGGTTCATGACTGTGACTTTTCATGGTATGTTAATCAGGTTTCACAGTATTAGGATGATGCAGTTCACTACATCTTATGCTGAGAACCATCTCTATGATGATTTCATAATCATCATACCTTTTTTGTTTGTTTTGTTTCAGATAAAACTTTAGATCCCTGGAGCTGATATTACATCACTAGGTTTTTGTTTTTTTTTTTTTTATAATTTCAATCCTTTTTTACAGATCAGTTGTTTTTTCCATCCTGGTCAGCACTCCAACAGTTTCTTTCTTTCTTTCTTATTTTTTTTCTTTTATTTTTCTTTCTGAAACAAGATTTCTCTGTGTAGCCCTGGCTGGTCTGGAACTCACTCTGTAGACCAGGCTGGCCTTGAATTCAGAAATCTGCCTGCCTCTGTTTCCTAAGTGCTGGGATTAAAGGCATGTGCCACCACTGCCCAGCCAGTTTCTCATCTCATTCATCCTCCCTCCTGTGTCCAAGAGGATGTACCCACTCCTCTCACCTTAAACTTCACCTCACCCCCACCCCACCACATCCTGCCATGCTTCCCCAATCCCTGAGACCTCATTTCTCTCCAGGGTTAGGTACATCTTCTCTCACTGAGGGCACACCAGGAAGTCCTCTGCTATATACGTGTCAGGAGCCTCATATCAGCTTGTGTATACTGCCTGATTGGTGTCTCAGTGTCTGAGAGATCTCAGGGATCCAGGTTAGTTGAGACTGCTGGTCTTCCTATGGGGTCACCCTCCTCCACAACTTCTTCCAGTCTTTCCCTAATTCAACTCCAGGAGTCCCAGACTTCTGTCCATTGGTTGGGTGTGAGTATCTGGGTCTGTCTCAGTCAAGTGTTTGTTGGGCCTCTATGAGGACAGCCATGCTATGCTCCTGTCTGTAAGCACACCATAGCATCAGTAATAGTTTCAGGCCTTGGGGCCTACCCTTAAAATGGATCCCACATTGAGCCAGTCACTGGACTTCCATTCCTTCAGTCTCTTCTCTGTTTTTGTCACTGCATTTTTTTCAGACAGGAACAATTCTGGATCAGAGTGAATGATTTCTAGATGAAACCAACATGCATTCTGAGAATTATGTTATATATATGTCATTAAGAAACCTTTTCTTATTTTCATCTCCCTATGCCTTCACACAAGCATATTGCAATTTTTTTTTATCACTGAAATTTCAGGCCATTACTGTGTTTGTTCCAATTCACATTTTTAATGAATAAAATCAGGAAGTAAATATTGTGAAAATTTTATTCACTAGTTGTGATTATCATCTCAAAAGCTTATTGCTGAATAAGCTTACTCTTTGGGGTTATATCTGAACTCTGGCTGGCTGGTTCAACTCAGCTCTTTTGGTTCCAAAGTCCTCACCAAGCTGACTAATTCAAACTGCCTTCTCTCAGTTTCTTAATGTATTGTTCTGCTGGCCTCAAACTGCCTCTGGCTATATGTTCTAGTCTTCTGGCTCCTTCACATTCTCTGGCTTCAACTGCCTGTGCTGACCTGTACTGAACTATATCACGAACTCAACTCCGCTGAACTGAATGAATTTCACTCAATTGAACTGAACTAACCTGAACTGTAGGAATTCATCTGAGCAGAATGGAATGGATTCTCTATGCTGCTTCTTAGTTTGATTTTTCCTGTCTTTTCTTACACAGGTTGGTCATATCAAATCTCTGACTCATTCTGTCAAATCTTTTGCTGATTTGTCACTTTTTCTGACACTCAATTAGACATCACTTTCAAACATGGTTGCTTCCTTCCATAACTTACTTTACCTTCATTGTTTAGATTAAAGGTGTATACTAAGGGTGTATCTATATTCCTGACAGATCATAATGTGACCCATGATATGTCTGCATTCTGGCCAGATCATATCTTTGGATGTGATCCCCTGCCAGAACAGACATGTTGCTGGATTAAAATTCCTCTACTTAAGGGAAAAAAATGATTCATTGTAAATTTTACTGTCACTAGCTTATAGGTATATATTTTTTTCAGAAATCTAAATTAGTTATGGATCTGGTTTACTTCAGTACAAAAATGTCAATATCCTATATCAAAATATGAACATGCTTTTAGAAACTAGTATTCATTTTGCAGTATAATAAGCCAAATCAATAAATGTTTAAGCTTCAAAATACAAGGAGAAAAGGAAACATTTAGAAGAGCCTCAAAGTTTGCATTTAGTGGTATTATGATGTTGTTGCTGCTGGCAATAATGACAAAAATAAGAAAGTCCAAACTAGTGATGAAACTGCCACTTCATAAGTAATTCCCCATTATGGTCAACATGAATTTGCTTGTGTTGTAACCCATTTAGTGTCTATATGTATATGAATGTTTGTATGTTGAGATTAGCATACAGAAGCTATTTTAAAGCAAAGTTGTGTACTTATCAGATTTGTTTTATAAAATATTTTATTGATGTTTAGTTTTAGGCATACAGTTCTTTTTATCTTTTACAATTTATATTTTATGTGTATTAGTGTTGTCTGACTGTAGTTCTGTGGACCATGACATGGTACCCATTAAGTTCATAAGAGTGCTTTGATCTCCTGTACCTGGAGTAAAGATGGTTGTAAGTCATCATGTAGATGTTACAAATAGATCCCCAGTCCTCTTCAAGTGCAGTAAATGATCTTACATGATTCAGTGTCTTTATGAGGCTTTGTAACAAAGACTCAGGATTGTTTTTAAAGCATTACAATTACAAAGTATTCAAATACCTAAAATTTAAGTCAACATTAGTTTGATATATTTATAAACTCTTTCTGATGCTATTCTGGACCATATTTGAGGGCACATTGCCTGATAAGGGTATCTTTTGGTATATGAAATTGTCAAAGATGATGAATATCTTAGAAAAATTGACATGTTTACATTCAAGGTATCAGAAGAAAAACACCATATATTTTAAAATATCTTATATCTAGAAAGAAGGCCAACATATTCAAATAACTTTAAATCCAAAGCCATTTTACTATGAATATCACTTATTTTTTTAATTAAAAAATATATGAAATACAGAGTACTAGTACAGCTTTTACCAATTTCTTGTCAGATAAGGGCTGGTTGACTGATTAACATTTTTCCTTTCATTTTTCTCTTCTCTGAATCCTTTTAGATTACATACTATTAACCATATAGCAAATTAAAAAGAGCCATGATTTTTCTCTCTGGTTATACAGTGCTATATTTAATTTCATTTCCTTTTGTATCCTTCATGATATGTGTCATATTAAAATTTCCAATTACTGCATGTAATTATTTGATATACTTCCCAGTCTAGAAAAGGCCAAAGTAATTCACACTAATACTTCAATGCAACTGCATAAGGGTAGGTATTCCCTAGTTTGCTTTGAAAGAAATTAATAACTTCAGAGTAATATTTTCAACTTTGAAAACATTTTAGAACATAATAAAGTATACAAAGTGGTTAGGGTTTAAGAGATCTTTCTGATACTCCTCTCAATATGGAGTGAAAAAGAACACTAAAGCAATAATAAGAGTCTAGATCATATTACCTTTAAGATAGAATAGCATAGATTGTCATTTAAGGTAAATATTAATGCCTATCTTCAAGAGGAAAATGGATATATAATTAAACAATTGTTTTGTTAATCTTGAAACTTGGATCTATTGGACATCTTGTAGAAATCTATTAAAATCTTGTAAGCAAACTCAATTTATGCTATTCAGTTAATTCCAGTGGCTATAGTCAATTTTAAAGACAGATGGATTATGAGGTGACATTTGGGAACACTATCTTTAAAACGTAATTATTAAAGATAGCTAATTTGTTTTAATTATTAAAATCATTCTTATATCTTCTTGACTTTAAAATATAATTGTTCAATATAAAATCTAATCACAATTAAATGAATATTTAAATTCAAATAATATTGTAATATCTTGAAGAAAATAGGTTGTGTGACATTGGAATTCAATCAGTTCTAGTATAAAAGACATTTGTGAAAAGTCTACATAAATGTCAACAACAACAAAAAAAAACTATGTGAAAGAATACCCATCTGCATTAAGAATGAGGGAAATCCAAATGAAAATGGAAAGGGTATATCAACTCACTCATTCATGCACATTATCAATAAAAGAAAAAAAAATGCTACGAAGGACGTGAGAAAAGAAGAGGTATCTTAATGCCAAGAAAATATAAATCAGAATGCTATGTAGAAATTATACTATATAGAGATTAGTGTGGAATTTCTTCAAAAGTACCAGAAAAACAACTCTGAAATGATACAGTAATCTTTCTGCTAGTTGTGAAATCACAGAGATTGAAATCAATAAGTCAGATATGTATGACTTAAACATTCAAATCTGCCAAGACTTCCAATGTATATATAAATAAACCATAAGACTATGCTAACAATGGATTATTAATAATCCTTTTGAAATAATGAAACTATATAATTTTCATCAACACATGTAGAAATAGGGGACAATGTGCCAAATAAACCAAAGTATGTAGACAAATGCAAGTGTTGTATGGTCTCATTTATAAGTAGAAACTAAAAAACTGGTTTCAAAGATGTAGAAACAGAATATTGAGGAATAGATCCTACTTTATTAAATATGTGAAGGAGAAAGGGACATAGAAACAGTTAACATGGAGTGATGTGCACCTGAGATACAAGAGGTCTCTTCTAATACCTATGGCATAGCAGGCTGAATGCAGCATTCAAAATACATAGCAGAGAGAGCTTTTCATGTTTGCAATATTTTTCTTTTTTCTCTATTTTTATTTTACTTTTACTTTTTATTAGATATTTTCTTTATTTACATGTCAAATGTTATCCCCTTTCCTGGTTGCCCAACACAAACATATCTGGAATCCCCATCCCGTACCCCTTCTCCCTGCTTCTATGAGGATGTTGCCCCACCCACCTACCCACTCCTGCCTCCCCACCCTGGCATTCCTCTACTCTGGGGCATCGAGCCTTCACAGGACCAAGAGCCTCCTCTCTCATTGATGCCATACTCTGCTGTGACTGGAGCCATGGGTCCCTCCATGTGTACTCTTCGGTTGATGGTTTAGTCCCTGGGAGCTCAGGGGGGTCTGGTTGGTTGATATTGTTGTTCTTCCTATGGGGTCGCAAACACCTTCAACTCCTTCAATCCTTTCTCTAACTCCTCCATTAGGGACCCTGTGCTCAGTCCAATGGTTGGCTGTGAGCATCCATCTCTGTATTTGTAAGCAGAGCTTCTCAGGAGAAAGCTATATCAGGCTCCTGTCAGCATGTACTTCTTGGCATCCATAATAGTGTATGGGTTTGATAACTGTATATGGGATAGATCCCAGATAGACTAGACTCTGTATTACCTTTCCTCAGTGTCTTCTCCACCAGCTGCATACACAGAGTTTTAGGCTAGCAAGGACTATATACTTGGATCCTGCGCCTTTTTCTAATATAAATATATAAATATAATATAATATATAAATTATAAATATAATATTTATATTATAATATATTATAAATTATAAATAGATTTTTATAGTTATATATCTAGATATTTAGATATATTTATATATAAATATATACATTATAAATATATAAACATAAATATAAATATATAAATACATTATATTTATATATTATAAATATACATTATACATTATAAATATATACATATAATGTATATTATAAATATACATTACATTTATATATTATATACATTTGAGATATTTGAGATAGTCTTCACACACACATACACACACACACACACAAGCTGGAAGGTGTACCCACATGATACAATTCCTTTAAGCTTTTTATTTTCAAACAGAAGTATGTTTAGGATGTCAAATAGATATGTTATTTGCAATGCGTAAGTGTGTGTGTGCATGTGTGTGTGTTAGTATGTGTATTTGTGAATGCTGCTCAGGAAGACTACATGCAGAGGCATTAGACTACAAACATAGCCTAAGATGGGATGAGAAATGAGGCAGGCAGGAGGCTGAGGAGGCACAGGTTCTCTAACTCCCAGGCATCCAGTCCCTGCTGGGAACCCAGTGGAGTTGAGAAGGAGGGAACTGTCCTAGGGGAGGAGAACTCAGGCTCAGCTCAGGGTTGAGGGTCCATGTCGGGAGGGCAGAGGGACCTTCTGAGGGAGTCTTAGGCAGCTGGAGTTGTATGACTGTATAAGAAAGGGTTCCCCGCAAGGCGGTTCTTGATGACACAGTCATTGCTTGTCTACGTTTATTGGTTGTCCTGAAACAAACATTAGCATGGGGAACTCTGTGCTCTGTGCTGTGTGACTAGCTGTCAAGATCTTCATGAGGTGTCTTGGTTACATGATCCAGGACAGGTCTGGAATAGATGAAGTGCCTAGTGTTTTCAGCTATGAGAATTTATCGGGTTTCTGAATCCATTCAAACCTTCCCAGTGTTTGTTTGGTGACAAGGTTCCACTTGCCCTCCATTATCATACATAATCATGTTTCTATAAGCAAACCTATTAAACTTGAAATTTGTAAATAAGTATAACATACTTATATAAACAAATGACCTGTAAGAAAACTTACCTCGCAAAGTAAAACAGAACAAGAGAGTGAGGCAAGTAACGTTTAAGAAAACAAAAGTTTATGAAATACTGTTCCATGGCTGTCCTGGAATTCACTCTGTAGATGAGAAATCTGCCTTCCTCTGCCTCCCAAGTGCTGAGATTAAAGACGTGCGCCACCACCGCCCGACTCAAATTTAGATTTTCATTCTTGAAATAGTTTCGTGTATTTCTACTACACGTAAGAACTCAGGAGAATAAAATGAGAAATATATTTTGTAATTTTTTTCAACCTAGGCTATGTATTTTTTACGTGTTCTTTTTATAAGTGGGGTGTTTAAGAGTCCTATGTCCACCATAGGTGTGTGCAAAGACTGCGTGGGGATTGCTTCCCATGGGTTTCGTTCAGAACGATGATGTCCTATGCTATTCTTTGGATCCCTGTACCACATTTGTACTTTCTCCCATCATTTCCTCAGTCTCACTCACAGATTCGGAGGGAATAAATTATTCTCTTCTCTCTGAACGGCCCTGGTTGAATAATAAGAGAATATGATCACATTCTCCTTTACAATGTTGGTTCTTTTCTTTCCTCCGTGCAGTTTACCTAGCTGCGATGATTTCCTACTTTAATATCACAGAAAGTAATGTCTTTGGAGTTTGCTGATGAACTTTTCATTGGATTCCACAGGAGCTTACAAAATTCCTTAAGTCTTAATTTCAAATAGAAAAAAAAAAAAAACATTTTGGCCCTAGCAAAGAAAAAAAATATTGACGTATTTATGTCTCTATATATTTCAACTGAGCTGGAAATATCCAGCTGCTGTGTTTGTTATTCATTTCTGAATATCTCATGATTTAGAGTTATTATTATAAGAAAATGATTCAGTTTGGGACAATGTTTGAGGCACCTTAATTCCCATTCAGTTAATATGAAAAGAGATTTTTTTCTCTCAGTTGTGTTTTACAAAGTTTTTAAACCTGTTCTTTTCCATTGTCAATTGACTATAGTTTCCAAAAAGAATACTTAATTCACAAGAATAACGTGCTGAAATAGAAGAAGCATTAACACACACACACACACACACACACACACACACACACTTTACTTTGTTATCATGTTCAATGGAATTTGGGTTTTTTGTTGTTGTCATTCACAGATGCATTCTATATTGACATTGTGGTAATTAAGCCTTTTGAGTTGCACAGTATGAGTTCATAATTTTATTACATCAAGCTTTTGTCTATGTTTTAAAAATGTGATACCATGTCACACATAATATTTCAGTAAAATATAGTTTTAAATGGCCTCTATTCATGGTTATTATTCATTTCTGAGCTTCATCTTACTTATGACATATGTAGACCCCAATGTTTTGCTACTGTCATAATACTTAATATCTTTTCCCACATTAAATGATTAAGCTTTGGCCCTCAAACACTCTCATTTTGAATTCCTGTGAAACTATGTCAAAATGATTAACAGCACATAAAAAAAAGAATATTTGAGTCTAAATTTTATTAATTTATAATTTTGTAATTTTGTATTATTTCAGGATCCCATTCAATATTAACAGAAGAGCCAAGGCAAACCTAGCAATAACCAATCAACCTATTTCTACTCTGTGCTTAAAGACACTGTTGTCAATGCCAGTAAGTGCTGGCTGATAGGAGCCTGAAATAGCTGTCTCCTGAGAGGCTCTGCCAGTATCCGACTAATACAGATGTAGAGTTCATAGCCATCCATTGGACTGAGCACAGGGTCCCCAATGAAGTAGTTAGAGAAAGGACCCAAGGAGCTGAAGGGTTTGCAGCCCCTTAGGACAAACAACAATATGAACTACCTAGTACCCTCAGAGCTCCCAGGGACTAAACCACCAACCAAAGAGTACACATGGTGAATCTAATGGCTCCAGCAGCATATGTATAGCAGAGGATGGCCTAGTCGGTCATCAAGGGCAAGAGAAGCCCTTGGCCCTGTGAAGGTTCTATGCTCCATTGTAGGGGAATGCCAGGGCCAGGAAGCAGGAGAAGGGGAGAGGGAAGGGAACAGGGTTTTTGTTTTGTTTTGTTTTGTTTTATGTTTT
>NW_022196910.1:29137598-29148737 GCF_008632895.1 Mastomys coucha | reverse complement strand
GATATCATATGACATGTAAATAAAGGAAATATCTAATAAAAAAATTTCTGTGAAATACAAGGATGGACTCAGAAGAAATGTAAGAAACATTCTGAAATTTTCTCCTATGGTATGTTTTTCATTCCCTGTTTGATATAAATTGGAACTTGATAGGATGCAGCCTAAGTATGGCCATGGGTGAGAACAGGAAGCTGCTTCAGGCTGGTTCTATCACATTTCATCTGTTTTCAGTGCTCAAGTTGCTAAGATCTCTGAGCCTTTTTTCTTTCTGAAAGATGCCTGATTCATGATTCAGGTGTTTTTTAGTTGAATATGAAAAGGCAAGCTGAGAAACCCACTAAGAGCAAGCTGGTAAGAAGTGTTCCACCAAGTTCTCTGCTTCAATTCCTATCTGAATGTTGCAGCTTTGAATACCTACCCTGAGCTCTAAGCTGGCATGAGCCTTTTCCTCTCTAAATTAGTTTTGGTCCATGTTTTATCACAAGAACAGAAAGAAGACTAGGATATTCTCACTTCTAATGTTTCCTCTTCTATGCAGTCTGATAGAGATGGGAAAGTTCCATATGGGTTTATACAATTTGTGAGTGTGCTATCTCATGCTAAATTGAGAAAGTTACTCATTAATGATTTTCTCTGATTTTTACATTCTCAGGATTTAGAAATTAATCCCACTAAGAAAAATAAGCAAAGAAGTCAAATAATTCAAACAATAACAAGTAAGTCAAACAACATATGAAAATGACTCTTAGCTTATTATTAAAATAGAATTGCTAATAACTGTGAACTCAGACATCTATTATAACTATATTCATAATATAATATATTGGAAACTATAATTTATAGTAAGTTAATAAATATATCCCTTTTATATTATCTCTCCTCATTTATTAATCTTTAAAGCTTTTTTCCAAATTTTTATAAAATTTACAAAACCACTAATTCTAGATTTACTTAAATGTCCTAAGCCAGGAGTTAAATAACAATGTCAGTTACCCATTATCAAGGAGAGTTATTTGATGAGAGGATATTTAGACTTTTAGATTTCAACACTTATCTCTGGTTCCATAGGCCAATTTTCTTCACTCCCCATGATTCATTGATATTAAAGTAAATTAGAAATTACCTCTTCCTTTTTAAACATTCCATGAGTCCAGAACGTATTTCCTCTAATCTTGTGCTTCTTTTTTATCATCACTTTTATTTGTATTTTAATATGCTTTTAAAATAATCCATTTCATTTATGAAAATTTACAATACTTCATGAATCCTGTGGTTTTGACTCTTCTTTAATATCTGTAATATAATTATCAGTATTTGTTGCATAAATGAGTAGTGATCATGATAGCAGTGTTGAAACCAACTAAATCCTCTGAATATCCTGATGTGACAGAAATTCTTTAAATATTGCCTATATTAATGATAATGATTATACTACTGAATACAATTTTAAAACACCTGTTAGACAAGGTGCTTGCCAAATATCAATTCATTAGATGCAAGGAAAATAGTAATGCTATGTCTGCCAATGAGACCTAGCATTACAGGGTCCTGGCATGGAATTAATGAGATACAATAGCTTCTTTCATCATGTTTCTTTCTTCCTTTTCATTGACTAGAGAAATTTACTTTTGTCTTTCTCTTTAATTGTCAACACAATCCCTCTCCCTGCAATAAAAACTGACATTGACTGCATGGAAATCTTTCTGTCTCAACCTACCATGTTCTTATAATACACTTGTGAATTACTCGAACTACCAGAGAATTTTATCTAACACTAGTACTAGTATTTCTATATTTCCATAAACATAGGCTTCATATGTGTTTTAGTAGAGGGACAACACAATATCCCTGCACTACCTCCTTTAGCTGCAATCGAAATTCCATTGTTTGCTCCTGATGCCATCAGGAAAAGAAAAATAGATGATTGCACACAACATTTAACTATGTGTCTTAAATTACTTCACTCAGATTTCTCACTAAATTTGGATTGTTTTCTAGTGGTAATTTTGTTTTCTATTCCTTAATATTTTCTGACCCAGATACTTATACTTTTGAAACTTTTATTTAAGTTCTTTCTCACAAGCTACATATAGTGAAAGACATGAAATCTGTGTGTGCTGGATTTGCCTAAAGCATTAGCTAATTAAAAAAAATCTGTTCAGTGTCTCCTTCTATTTAATCATATTATAGACAGGCAGTACAATGGTCAGAGCAGGGGTCGGGAGATAATTTATGCATAATAATGAAATTAAATAGACATTATTACACATTATTTTTATTACTGTGATGAAAATAATGTTAAGAAAATTTTCATCAGTCTAAATTTAATTAATTTGTGGTAAGAATTTTAGTTTGAAAATATTATATTTGTCTTATAAAAAAATTATTATTATTATATATTACATATATATGCTAATTATTATTTAAATACAAGCATATTATAAAAAATTGTTAGGCCAGTGCATTAATTCAATTGTTATGCAACTAAATAGCTTTATGTCTTTGTTTCATTTACTAATATATACCCATATGTACCCAATAACTTAAAAAGTAGTTCTATAAAATGTTTTTATAACCATAGGATCAATTTCACATATACAGATATATGATGCATATTAATTAAGAGAACACTAGGTTACCAAGTATGATATAAGTTTTTTTTTCCTGAAGTTAATTTACATA
Source organism: Mastomys coucha (assembly GCF_008632895.1). Lineage (NCBI taxonomy): Eukaryota > Metazoa > Chordata > Mammalia > Rodentia > Muridae > Mastomys > Mastomys coucha. The sequence continues at coordinate 29,146,055 of NW_022196910.1, read as the reverse complement.
GGCCTAAAATAATTTTAACTCTTTTGGCCACAGTGTATATGGGTGGATAAACCATGTTGCCATTGCCAATTGGAAGAACCAAAAGACTAATTATATACATATAGTTAGAGCTACCATGATTCTATTTATTGTACACAATACCAGGGTGGTTTATCTTATATTATAAATAAAACAGTAGGGACTTAAGAGATGGATCAATGTGTGAGAGCACTGGCTGCTTTTGCAGAAAACCTGAATTACATTACCAGCATTCAAGTCTTGAATCTCATAATCACATATAATTCTAACTGCAGAGAATCTGACACTTAACTTCTAACCTCTGTGGGCAGCCCACTCATATGTATCCTTAAATACACACACATACGCACACATACACACACACAAACTTAGAGTAAATGACAACAATTAGGCATTGTGTGGATTCTGTACATAGTTGTTTGGTAAATTCTGTACTAGGTAGCTTTTAAAACATGATCAAAAGCAACTTTGGAAGAAATGTTTTAATAGGCTTAGAGGTTAGATTCCATTACCAGGGAAAGACAGGGTAGGAGAACCAGGATGAACTTGGAAGGAGGAACTGAAGCAGAAATCATGAAGAAACACTACTTCTAGGCCTTCTCTCCTCTCCTTATTCAGTCATAGTTATTATTATTATTATTATTATTATTATTATTATTATTATTATTATTACTCATTGTTTTCTTATTTTACCATTTCCTTCCACTAGTATTCTTATATAACCCAGAACTGCCTGTCTAGTGGTGGCCCCCCTATCTTGGATTAGGCCTTCCTACATCATTTATCAATCAAGTCAGTGGCACATGTACTTGCTCATGAGCAAACTGGAGAAAAACAACTCCTTAAAAAGAATTCTTTTCCTCAGCTCTTTCTGGTTTGTATCAAGTTGACAAAACTAACCATCACAGGATCAAATTAACTCATATGTAAATATTATTTAATATTTTGATAACTAGATAATATTTTTCTAGTACATTGCTAATTCTTATTTGAAAACAAGTACATTATACAAACTTAAATGTCACACCAGTGCATTAATTCAATGGTTAGCTAACTAAATAGTTTATGTATTTGCTTTATTTACTAATATATGCCAATTAACATGAAAAATAACTCTATAAAATGTGATTATAACCAAAAGATCAATTTCATGATTTACAGTTAACATAAAATTACTATGAGTTTGTGGTTCTCTTTCTCCAGAGGAGTTTGAAAGCCTATAATCACAGCATTATAGAATCAGCAACTGGCTCTCAAGCTAAGCTTTCTAAAGAATTTTGAAGTGAAATGCTGTGAGGCCTTATATAGATTGTTAGGCCTAAAATTACTTCAGGTTATGCCTGTGAGGAATCAACTGGGTTTATTGAATGCTAGGCATATCTGAGAGGCATTTTCTTGTTTAAAATAATTAAGGTAGAACAAATAATTATTACAGAGGAATTTTAATCCTGAAACAAGTCTTCTCTGGCATGAGATCATGTCCAAAGACCTTCTAAGTCTGTATGAACCAGCTAGAATTCAGACATATTCTGGTTCCCTCTATGATCTGGCTGAAATACAGATATGTCCTTAATACATGCTTTTAAACCCCAGCAATGTAAGTAAGGATAATTTGTATAAGGAAGTAGCCATGTTTGAAAGTGATATCTATTTGAGATAGTGGAGTTCAGTTGAGTCCAGGCAATGCAATTAAGTTCAGGTGAGTTCAGTTCAAGGCAGTTCCAAGCAGTTCCATTTATGGAGTTCAGAGCCAGTTTTTCCAAGCAGAACAGTTCAGTCAGAGTGAATCATTCCACTTGGAGAGGAGTTTGAACAGACAAGTTCAACTTACCAGTCACAATTCAGAAAGAACTAGAAAGGGTGAGATTATTCAACAGTAAGCCTCTGAGACAACAATCACTTCAGGCAAATAAAAGTAACATTTAGGAGATACAAGTCATGGCATGGGCCCTTGACTGCATAAAGGCAGAGTATAGCATGGTTATCCTGTATTTTATGGCTAATATCCACTCATAAGTGAGTATATACTATGCATGTCATTTTGTGACTGGATTATCTTAGTCAGGATGATATTCACATGTTCCATACATTTGTCTGAAAAGTTCATAATGATGTCTTTGTTGTTCATAGCTGAATAGTATTCCATTGTGTAGATACAACACATTTACTTTTTTTTTTAATTAGATGTTTTCTTTATTTACAATATCTCTTTTGCCAGGTTCCCCTCTAAAAAAATAAATAAAAAGTAAAATAAAAAACAAACAAAACCTAAAACAATCCCATTTACCCCCCTTCCCTCTGCTCACCACTCTACCCTCTCCTGCTTACTGGCCCTGACATTCCCCTACACTGGGGCATAGAACCTTCACAGAGCCAAGGGCCTCTCCTCCTATTGATGATCAACTTGGCCATACTCTGCTATACATATGCTGCTGGAGCCATGAGGACCACCATGTGTACTCTTTGGTTGGAGGTTTAGTCCCTGGGAGCTCTGAGGGTGCTAGTTAGTTCATATTGTTGTTCATCCTAAGGGCCTGCGAACCCTTCAGCTCCTTGTTTCCTTTCTCTAGCTCCTTCATTGGGGACCCTGTACTCAGTCCAATGAATGACTGTGAACCTCTACTTCTGTATTAGTCAGGTACTCTCAGAGCCTCTCAGGAGACAGCTATATCATTCTCCTGTTATCCAGAACTTACTGGCATCCACAATAGTGTCTAGATTTAATGATTGGATTTGGGAAGGATTCCCAGGTGGAGCAGTCTCTGAATTGTCCTTCCTTTAGTCTCTGCTCCATAGTTATTCCCTACAACTCCTTCCACAGGTATTTTGTTCCCACTTTTAAGAAGGAACGAAGTATGCACACTTTGTTCTTCCTTCTTCTTGAGTTTCTTATGGCTTGGGGTTTGTACTTTGTGTATTCCAATCTTCTAGGCTACTATCCACACATGCATACCATGTGTGTTCTTTTGTGATTGGGTTACCTTATGCAGGATGATCTCCATTCCTCAGTTCAGGGACATCTAGTTTGTTTCCAGTTTGTGGCTGTTACAAATAAAGCTGCTATGAAAATAGTTGAGCAGGTATCTTTGTGGGATATTGCAGCATCTTTGGGGTATATTTCCAGGATAAGTTTACCTGGTTTTTGAGATAGAACTACTCCCAGTTTTCTGAGAAACCGTCACATTGGTTTCAAAAGTAGTTGTACATGTTTGCACTCTTACCAGCAATGGAGGAGTGTTCCCCTTGCTCCACAGCCTAGCAAGCATGTGTTATCGCTTGAGTTTTTGATCTTAGCCATTTTGAACACTTTAAAATGCAATTTCAGAGTTGTTCTGACTTGCATTTCCCTGAAGACTAAGGACGTTGAACATTTCTTTAAGTGCTTCTGGGTCATTTGAGATTTCTTTGTTGTAAATTCAGTTTAGTTCTGTACCCTATTTATTTTGTGTTATTTGGTTTGGATTAGACAGTGTCTACTTCCTTGAGTTCTTTATGTATTTTAGATATTAACCCTCTATTGGATGATAACACTATGTTATGATTGCAAAGAGTAATTGTATTCTATGAGGCTTTACCCAGCAGCTGACAGAAACAGATGCTGATGCCCACAGCCAAACCGTAGACAGAGACCTGGAACTCTTATGGAAGAGTTGCGGGAAGGATTGAAGGCCATGAATGGGATGGAAACTCCACAGTAGGACTCAGAGTCAACTATCTTAGACCTTCGTGAGCTCTCAGAGACTGAGTCACCAACCAAAGAGCGTACAGGGGCTGGAACCAGGCCCCTGGCACATATGTAGCCAGTGTGCAACTCAGTCTCAATGTGGTTCTACAAAGAACTGAAGCTGAGGCTCTCTGTTTCTCAACAGGGCTGCCTTGTCTGAACTCAGTGGTAGAGGATGTCGCTAATCTGGCAGAGACTTGATGTGCCAGGTTGGGGAGGATACTTGGGGAAGTCAAGTGTTTCTGCTAAGGCAGGAGCAGAAGGGGGCAGCATTTAGGATGTAAAAAAGTAAATAATTATAATAAATAAATACATAAATAAATAATGGAATGCCTATAATCAATGTTTTCAGAGAAACTTAAACATATGAAAAAAGTCACACTGGGCTTTATGTATAGAAACTGAATTCTCTTAGGTAATTTGTTAAAGATTAGACATGGATATCTACTGCTGCAATTTGTTTCCTTAGTTTTGAGTAATTATTTCTGGGATATAAAGTCTTATTGTTTATATAGCTCTGTTTCGTGTTTAGTACAAAGGTTTTCTATTAATGTTAAGGTTTATTTTTAAAATTATTTTCTATTTTCAACATTATCATAGATTTTATTTTATTTCTGTTGGAAATTTTTTTCTTAAAATTAATTAAAGTTGTCAGATCCTAAGAAAGCAGTATAGTTTTAGAATGGCTACGGTAGCTCTATAAACATGTGACGATTGAGACTCTGTGTTCGAGTAGTTATATTAATATAACTCTATAGGTTATTATTTTTGTTGTTTTTTGATTTGAAAGTCCATTGGAATAAATGTTAAAATTCATGTTTAAGGAAGTGTTTTATTTTATACACCATCTGCTTTCAGAAACAGGATTTCTTATTACAATCAAATGACTTTTCTTTCTTAGTTCCTCTCTTTAACTCAACCACAATCTTTTATTTTGTTTTACTTATTTTCATATTCATAGGGATCTTATATTTGTTTGTATGTTTGTGTACCACAGGTGTGCCTGATGTCACTGGTGACCAAAAATGGGCCATTGTAGTCCACAGTAGTGGAGCTACAGAGAACTATGATCTACTGTGAGGGTACTGGGAATCAAATTTGGGTACTTGGGAAGAGTAAAAAGTGATTATAATCCCTGAGTCATTTCTCCAACCTCTGCCTCCCAACTCAGATGACCCTTTTTGCTTATATCATCCATCATCAACTGATTTATTCAACTTGTGACACTGTAAAAAGTATGATCTGTTTAAAGTGAGAAAAATAAGAATACCTGTAGAGACACAAATTAATTCTCAGTTGGCAGCAGATTGTGAATCACCTTAATCAACTTAAAAACATAAAGCAGTCCTGTCTTTCTATGCAGAAGACTGAATAATCATGTGTACTTAGAAGCACAGTCTTATGATAAGAATTATTTTATCCTGTCTTGAGCTCTGCTATTTGCATTAAAATTATTCCTTTCTTATATGTATTTTCAATGGTCTATTAATATTTATTTTTCACTTAATATGTATTTATTGTTTCTCTCTTATGTAAATGTACATATATGAAAGCATGTATGTATGTGTGTAGTAATAGTAGAGGTAGTAGTTACATCTGTAAAGGTAAATTTTATTCACCTGATGTAATTGATATCTCAAAGGACTACTGTCTCTATCTGCTAACTTAGGCCCAGTCCTGGAAGCTTCTAGCCTCTATATAAACTTACCTAGGCCTAAAATAAATTCAGTCTCCAAGACTTACTGCTGAAATAAGCTCATACTTTCTATTTCTTTGTGAACTTTTACTGGCTGGTTCAACTCAGGTGTTCTGCCTCAAACTCCTCTGCAAAGTGACTGATTCAGTCTGGTTCTCTCAGTTTATCCTGAACTGCTAAGCTTGGCCTCATACTATCCTTAGCACTACATTCTACTCTTCTAGCTCCATCTCATTTTCTGACTGATTCTGTCTAATCTGTGTCTAGCTTGTTCTCTTCTGCAACCTCTCTCTGTACTACTGTCCAGTAAAAATGCCTTCTCTTGAGAGAAGCATTGCTCCCAGCTGTAGCCTCGTTTTCCTCTCTTCTCCTGAGAGTTTGACATATTCTATTCCGTCAAATCTTTCTCTGATTTGTCACTTTGTTGGCCACTCATTAAACTTCACTTTCAAAAGTGAGTGTTTCCTTATACAAACAAATGTACCTTCATTACTTGGAATTCAAGATTTGTACTAAGGGCAGGTCTCTATTCAAGGCAGAGAGATCAAAGGTGTGTTTAAGTTTGAGCCACACCACAACCAGAAACAGTTTTGTTTTTTTTTTTCCAGCAAACAACTCAATTTCAGTTTACAGTGCAATCAAACATCCTGCAACAAACATCATTTCCACAAAAGGAAAGTCAAGTTTTTATTTCCCTACTTAGTATATGCTCTGCCTTTCATTCATCCTTGCATTATAGACATGAAATTCTTATAATGATTAAATTTGATGGCAAAATTGATAAAATTATCATCTAAGATGTTGGTTAAGAAAGGGTGGTGAGCAGGGGGGAAGAGAACAGGCGTTTGTTTTTGTTTTTGTTTTGTTATTTTTATTTTATTTTTTTCTTTTTATCAGAGGGGAAACTGGGAAAAGTGATATCATGTGACAAGTAAATAAAGAAAATATCTAATAGAAAAAGAAAAGTCGGAGACATATTTAATATATATATACACATATATATTATACTTACATATATACATATAAGAATAACTCTGAGCTCTCTGTGATACCTCTCCAGAGACATGTCTTGAAAAGTCTAATCTAATAACTGCATCAATCTCTTGACCCATTCGTAATAGAATGTCATTACTGGTAAGTTATGTGAAGTATAAAGTGAAGCCTAGTTGGATGAAGCAGATCTCCTGAGACATGTCCTTTGGACAGTATCTCAAGATGATATTTTTGTATATTTCTTGTTTTATCATTGGTTCTTATCTACTGTGACATGATAAGTCTCTAAAATTAGTTTCAACAGAATTCTAACCAAATAGCCATGGTAAGAACTTGATACCAGTAGAATGTACATTACTCATTTAAACTCTCTTATTAGATATTGGGGGACCAGTGGCACAAAGCAATCACTATACAGGACATGGTGGAAATGCATGAACTTTTCCTCAATCACTATGCCAATTTCTAATACAACTGGTTATAGAATTTGTCTGAAAGACATGTTACATTTTAAAGTTAAAAAATGCTATCCAGAATAACATACTTTACAGCAATGTGGCTTTAATTTTCTTAAACCTAGTCTCTTCAAGAAAACTGGATACAATCACATTATTAGTTTCTTCAAAAAATGTGCCCCCAACAAGAGAAGTGAAATAATCTTAAAACAAAGTCATACTTTCCTTCCTTTAACAGATGACAGATAACACTCATAAGAAATCTTTTTAAAAATCCTTAATGCCATGGACTGGGGTTTCTTATGGGGTCCCTTGTTCCGCGGGACGATGGGTTCTGGCCAGGTGTGAACGGGATTCAGCTTTGACTAATAGACACTACACAAGAAGTGTTCTATCTGAATGTATTTCTTAAAACATGACATGAGGCTTTTACAATAGTAAAAGAGAAATGAAAAATCTGGCAGCTCAGTAGTCGAGGTATATCTGAGGCCATCTAAAACACACTAGATCTAAAACATCAGCCATCTCCTATGGACTGGTGTAGCACCCCTGGGCTCTGAGAATGTTCGGGCTACATGGTCCTAGCCAGAGTCCCGGGAGGCTGCAGGTGCACCAGCCAGGAGAATAGAGGCTTGAATCTCGAGTCCTCAATGTTGAATCTTCAGTGTTGAATGTGCGAATCTCGAATGCTCAATCTCTTGAATCTCGACTGGTGCTGCACCTCCCGAGCCCAAGCACTCTGGGCCCGGGGGCGCGGGGGGGGGGGGCTATGGACTGCATGAATCTTAAGTCCTAGTCCACCAAAATTGGTTCTAATCCTAGTGCGAGCGAGTCTAAATGTTGAAGGCAGACTGTTGAATTTCGAATGCTGAATACTCTATGCTCTCTCTTTCTGTAAGCTTTAATGCCCTACCCACAATGCTGGAGGCAATTAGTTAGAAAGGCTTAACATTCTAAGTCAGGGTTTAATGCCCTACCCACAAGGCTGGAGGCAGTTAGTTTGGATGGCTTAACATTCCAAGCCAGGGTTTGACTAGGACTTTGGAACATTGGTGAAGGTCAGAGAGCAATGTCCAAATTTTCTTTTCTTGGCTGTTAAGAAATGATACCTTGGTGGGCCCCTAGCACACAAATATGAGGACATATTTGGGCTGCCTCTGAGTTTGGGGTGCCAGGCGACAATGCGGAGGCAGGAGACTGACTTTCCTTGAAGTTTACGCCTCAAATACTGCCGTCACCCAAAGTGTGCGTGGCACCCTAACTTTGTCTTGTCACCAAATTCTGTCAAACTGTTCAAAAACCAACAATAAAAAAGACAATGTTTTCAACCTAATCCCCTAACTTCCTAAGTGTATCAACTTCCTTTCTTTGACGTTATAAAATTCCCATAAAGAGCTGAGAGTGATCACTATTTCTATGATCATGTTCAGTTTAAAAAGAAATATAGGTTTTAGCACCTTTGCCAAAAATCAAGTGACCATAAGTTTATGGGTTCATTTCTGGGTCTTCAATTCTATTCCATTGATCTACCTGCCTGTCACTGTACCATGCAGTCTTTTTTTTTTTTTCTT
>NW_022196910.1:29100809-29137281 GCF_008632895.1 Mastomys coucha | reverse complement strand
ACCCTGTACTCAGATCGATGGATGGCTGTGAGCCTCTACATCTGTGTTAGTCAGGTACTGTCAGAGCCGCTCAGTTTTTTTATCACAATTGCTTTGTAGTACACCTTAAGGTGTGGGATGGTGATTCCACCAGAGGTTCCTTTATTGTTGAGAATAGTTTTGGTTATTCTGGGTTTTTTGTTATTCCAGATGAATTTGAAAATTGCTCTTTCTAAGTCTGTGAAGAATTGAGTTGGAATTTTCGTGGAGATTTCATTTGAATCTGTAGATTGCTTTTGGCAAAATGGCTATTTTTAGTATATTAATCCTGCCAATCCACTAGTATGGGAGATCTTTCTATCTTCTGAGATCTTCAATTTCCTTATTTAGAGACTTAAAGTTTTTGTCAAACAGATCTTTTACTTGCTTAGTTAGAGTCAAACCACGGTATTTTATATTATTTGTGACTATTGTGAAGGGTGTTGTTCCCCTAATTTTTTCTCAGATTGTTTATCCTTTGTGTAGAGGAAGGCCACTGATTTGCTTGAGTTAATTTTATATCCAGCTTTTGCTGAAGTTGTTTATCAGGTTTAGGAGCTCTCTGGTGCAACTTTTTTAGTCATTTAAGTATACTATCATATCATCAGCAAATAGTGATAATTTGACTTCTTCCTTTCTAATTCATATCCCTTTGATTTCCTTTTGTTGTCTAATTGCTCTGGCTATGACTTCAAGTACAATATTGAATAGGTAAGGAGAAAGTGGGCAGCCTTGTCTAGTCCCTGATTTTAGTGGGATTGCTTCAAGTTTCTCTCCATTTAGTTTGATGTTGGCTACTGGTTTGCTGTATATTGCTTTTACTATGTTTAAGCATGGGCCTTGATTTCCTGATCTTTTCAAGGCTTTTATCATGAAGGGATGTTGGATTTTGTGAAATGCTTTCTCAGCATCTAATGAGATGATCATATGTTTTTTTTTTTTTCTTTGAGGTTGTTTCTATAGTGAGTTACATTGATGGATTTCCAAATATTGAACAATCCCTGCACCCCTGGGATGAAATCATCCAATGAAAAAAAGAAAGCATTTTCCACAAATGGTGCTGGCTCAACTGGCAGTTAGCATGTCGAAGAATGCAAATTGATATATTCCTATCTCCTTGTACAAAGCTCAAGTCCAAATGGATCAAGGACTTCCACATAAAAGCAGATACATTGAAACTAACAGAAAAGAAACTGGGGAAGAGCCTTGAGCACATGGGCACAGGGAAAAATTTCCTGAACTGAACACCAACAGCTTATGCTCTAAGATCAAGAATTAACAAATGGGACCTCATAAAATTGCAAAGCTTCTGTAAGGCAAAAGACACTGCCAACAGGACAAAACGGCCACCAACGAGTTGGAAAAAGATCTTTACCAATCCTATATCTGATAGAGGGCTAATATCCAACATATACAAAGAATTCAAGAAATGAGACTCCAGAGAACCAAATAACCCTATTAAAAATGGGGTACAGTGCTAAACAAAGAATTCTCAACTTAGGAATACCGAATGACTGAGAAGCACCAAAAGAAATGTTCAACATCCTTAGTATCAGGGAAATGCAAATCAAAACAACCCTGAGATTCCACCTCACACCAATAAGAATGGCTAGGATAAAAACTCAGGTGACAGCAGATGCTGGAGAGGTTGTAGAGAAAGAGGAACACTCCTTCATTGCTGGTGGGACTGCAACCTGGTACAACCACTCTGGAAATCAGTTTGTCAGTTCCTCCGGAAATTGGACATAGTTCTACCAGAGGACCCAGCTATACCGCTCCTGGGCATATTCCCAGAAGATGCTCCTACATGTAATAAGGACACATGATCTACTATGTTCATAGCAGCCTTATTTATAATAGTCAGAAACTGGAAACAACCCAGATGTCCCTCAACAGAGGAATGGATACAGAAAATGTGGTACATCTACACAATGGAGTACTACTCAGCTATTAAAAAAATGAATTTATGAAATTCTTGGTGAAATGGATAGATTTGGAGACTATCATCTTGAGTAAGGTAACCCAATCACAAAAGAACACACCAGGTATGCATTCTATGATAAGTGGATATTAGCCCAGAAGATTTTAATATACAAAGTACAAACCACAAACCATAAGAAACTCAAGAAGGAAGACCAAAGTGTAGATACTTCGTTCCTTCTTAAAAGTGGGGACAAAATACCCATGGAAGGAGTTGTAGAGACTAACTATGGAGCAGAGACTAAAGGAAGGACAATTCAGAGACTGCTCCACCTGGGAATCCTTCCCATATTCAATCATCAAATCTAGACACTATTGTGGATGCCAGCAAGTGTTGGATGACAGGAGCTTGATATAGCTGTCTCCTGAGAGGCTCTGACAGTACCCGACTAATACAGAAGTAGTGGCTCCAGGCCATTCATTGGACTAAGTACAGGTTTCCCAATGAAGGAGCTAAAGAAAGGACCCAAGGAGCTGAAGGGTTTGCAGCCCCTTAGGATGAACACCAATATGAACTACCTCGTACCCTCAGAGCTCCCAGGGACTAAACCACCAACCAAAGAGTACATATGGTGGGTCTAATGGCTCCAGCAGCATATGTATAGCAGATCATGGCCAAGTCGGTCATCAATGGGTGGAGAGGCCCTTGGCCCTGTGAAGGTTCTATGCCTCAGTGTAGGGGAATGCCAGGGCTAGGAAGCAGGAGAGGGTAGGCTGGTAAGCAGGGGGAGGGAGGAGGGAACAAGGGTTTGTTTTAGTTTTCTTTTTCTTTTTCTTTTATTTGGAGGGGAACCTGGGAAAGTAGATATTGTAAATAAAGAAAACATCTAATAAAAAAAGAATCTGAACACACACAAAATAAATAAATGAATAAATAAATAAAAAGAAATACAAGGACAAAAAGTGGAGCACAGAATGAAGGAAAGGCCATCCAGTGACTGAGGAACCTGGAAAGCCATTCAAATGCAGCCACCAAACCCAGACTCTATTGCTGATGCCAAGAAGTGCTTACTGACAGGAGTCGGATATAGCTGTCCAGTGAGAGGTTCTGCCAGGGCTTTACCAATACAGATGTGGATGCTTGCAGCCAACTATCAGACTGAGCTTGGGGACCTGAATGTAGGAACTAGGGGAATATCTGAAGGAGCTGAAAGTGTTTGCAACCCCATAGGAAGAACAACAATATCAACCAACTAAATCCTTACCCCACAAAGGGATCCCAGGGATTAAACCACCAATCAAATAATACACATAGAGTTACCCAATGCTCCAGCTGCATATGTTGTAGAAGATGGCTTTACCTGACACCAATGGGAAGGGAACCCCTTGGTTCTGTGAAGGGTCGGTGCCCCAGTGTAGGGGAATGCTAGGATGGTGAGGCAGTAGTGAGGGTTGTGTGGATAGGGGAACACCCTTATAGAATCTGGGGGGGAGGGAGGATAGGATAGGAGTTTTGTGAAGGGGAACTGAGAAGGGAGTTAACATTTGAAATAAACAATAAAATAAAAATAAAATAAAAATAAACTATAAAAATTTTAAAAGATTTTTCAAATGTTAAAAACAATGACACAAAATTAAGTCATAAAATGCTTCCTTTGAATTTTTTATGTTATACATAAATTTCTATTATTGTTTTTAGAGAAAATTCTGTAAAAGTTGCCTACTTGTTTCCACATTTTCTGAGACATTTTCTAATATCTATTTGGACCACACAAAAATGGAACCAAATGGACTGGAGTGGTGTCTCAGTGGTTTAGAGCACTGACTGCTCTTCTACAAGTCTTGACTTCGATTTCCAGCAATCACATGGTAGTTCACAAGTATTTATAATGTGATCTGATGCCTTCTTCTGCCACATACTTGTATATGCAACTAGAGCATTCATATACATAAATTAATTCATTAATTAATTAAAAACAAGAGGTCAAATAACATTAAATGTACATAGTACTTTAAAATATTATAATTTTTAGAATAAATGACTGTGAAGTATATATATTCATCCCCTATATAAAAATTTGACATTTATAACTACAAAACGTATGGTGCTCCATGTTAAATAATTTTATTTCTTTGTTATATTTCAATGATAGTACACACAACCTTGAAAGATAAAATGTGTTTCCATAGAGCACATGATTTAAAACTTCTCATTCAGTTTTTAAGCTTCTTAGTTTACTGGTGCTTTCTGAGAAAAGTGTAGCGCTTTTCCTAAACTGAGAAGTTAGTTCTCTTCTACAGCTGTGTAATCAGATATCACCTGGGGCTCTTCATAGTACCCTGCTGGGATCAGAACATTGAGACGAGGTTTTAATGACACAAAGTGACTCACAGTTGCTGAAAAACAGAATGTGCTTTTTCTCTTTGGCAGAATGTGTGTGTGTATGTGCGCGCACGTGTGCGCGTGTGTGTGTGTGTGTGTGTGTGTGTGTGTGTGTGTGTGTGTTGTGGGGACTGGTTGATTTACTAGTAGCCATGAAGTTTTGGCAGGTAGATACATTTACCATACATATTAGACAAAAATATGACTGATTCTTCAGAAATTTTGACCTTGTTGTGAAAGATTACAAATTTAAAATTAAATTCATTATAATAGTTATCTTGAAAATAAAATCAGCTTTAGAAGCTATATTCAACAGTAGTCATGGCTAAGTCTATCCTGGCTAGAAAAGATTATTATTTTGACAGATTATCTAGTTGCAGTCAGTATTTAATAGCAATTACACGAGAAGTAAAATCCTTTAAAATGTACTTTAAGGACATGATACTATTTTATTTTCATTAGTAAGTGTAATATTTATAGTTATATCAGTTATGAAAATATGGATATTTATAACTCAATACTATACTCCACATAAAACATGCTGAATTATACATTCATATTAATATTGATTATTGTGCAATAACTGATGGTAAGACCTAAGTTTTTTGTAGAACTCTAAACCAGAACGTTAGAATCTAAGTTGAAATTTGGCATCGACATTTTCTAAATCACGAAAAATAATTGACATTTATCTTTTCCCATAAGAATAATATGTTGAATGTGTTATTATCCAACAGTGGTTTTAGAGGAAAATTTAATAACTTCACTAGGAAGAAAAAAAATCAGCAAGAGAGAAAAATAGAAACAAATTCTAGTCTTTTCATTTTGCTGTTCATAAATTTCCTTCTTTTTTTTTTCCTAAAATTCCATTAACTTGACATCAGAATTATGGCTTCAGAAAACTTAAGTACTTAAGAAAATATGAGTGATTCTAAAATTGTGTGAATGATATTTAACCATATTTAGAACTGTATTAGAACTGTGGAAGAATGAAAATCAGATGCCCCTGGAATGGTTTTAAGGCCTGTCATCAAAGAAAATCATAAAACAAAAGAAAATGCAATTAAAATAAACAGAACAGTGTGACATTCCATCTAAGCAACCAGACTGCTTTGAGAAGCTTTTTGCCTGTCTGATTTCTTCTGCAGACTAAGTTGGGTTATCCACCCAGTTATTGGCAAGTGAGCTAAAATTTGTGAATAGAAAGTCAATCAATAATTTAATAACATGAATATAAACAATGTAATGATTTGTTTTATTTTTCATATTTATCTGCACCATATCATTGATAAAGGAGAATTAGGATACAGTGAGGTTCTGATCTGAGTTTGGTTTTCAGCATTCACATTTGGTACCTCACAACCACCTGTAACTTCACCTTTATCGAATTTGACATCTTCTTGTAACCTTCACAGACACCTGTGCAGATGCACAAATATGCACACACAGACACAGACACACACACACATTAAATTAACACATAAATATTAATTTAAAGGCTCAGGCAGTATGTGTAGTTTGAATGATATTGTCCCCCAATGACTCAGATGTTTGAACAAGCATTTCTCAGTTGGTGCTGCTGTTCAGGTAGATTTAGAACTAGAACTTGTGGTCTTGCTAGAGGAAGTGTTTTAATGGTAGATGACCAAAGGTTTAAAGCCAAGTGTCTTCCACAGTTAACTCTTCCTGCTTTGCACTTGATTTTTGAAGAAAACTGGCCACACCAGCTGCCATGCCTTCATGACACCCCTACTCTCCCAGTCGTAGATGCATCACTCTAGATGCAAGTAAATACATCCTTTAATAAGTTGCTTAGACATTTTTGATAGGTTTATTTGATTTTATCAAAGAAATAAAAAAGTAACAATGTACCATTGTTGTACTTCCTCAACATCCTTGACAGCTTAGGATGACTTTTTGTAAAGACCAAAGAGGTATTATTTACATAACCTTTTTCTTTTCATGACCACTAATGATTTTATGCATGTTTCCATATAAATATAGGGAAGACCTATGTCTCCTTTATGTACTATCTTATGGCTATGTAGATATAAATGTAGTGGAAATTTTGATACTATGTCTATTTGACAATATAGAAACTATAGGTTCACCTTGGAGTCTGTGAGCATGCCTGACATGGATTCTTGCCCTTATATACAGTATCAATAAGGGACTTCTTCCCATGGAATGGGCCTTAAATCCAATCAGGAAATAATGGGTTATTTCCATAATATTCCCATAATATCCTACTGTGCCTGTGGTATACTGTACTTAACTTTTCAGTTTGTTAATGTAGTTTAGAGTTCACAACTAAGTAAGATAATTGTTTGCTGCCCTGAATCAAGTACCCAGATATTTACATACTTACAGTATGTAAACAATTGTGAAAGATTGGCATAGAGGAGAAAAATACCTGGTCAGTTAATACCTTGTCCTGTGAGCAAAGAGTGTGGTGTCTTCAACAGTAAGGTCTGATCATCAAGTTTTGGTGTTCAGTAAAGTACAGTGGCAGTAGTCTACATGGTTTACATGATATTTGTGACATGCATGGCAGTTTGAGAGGAGATATTCCACATGTGTTCTGGGACTTAATTTGGCAACCTATGGCTTTGGTGGAATGATAAATTTTGGGTTTGGTAATGACAATTAAACTCACTTGAATCTCACTGAAAAGGGGGAATACATTAGAAATCAGTGGTATATGGTGTGAGGGTACTGAGTTGGGGAGGGTTTGGGAAGTAGAGGACAGAGGGAGAGAGTACTGGGAAAGACAATTGGATTTGGGAGGGAGCATTTCTAGCAGGAGCAAGAAACCTAAAACAATGAAAACTCCAGGATTCAAGGAATGTAACTCTAGTTAAAAAATCCCTAGCAGTGTTGGACAATGACCTCGAGCCATACTTTTCCTGTAACTAGACATGATTTCCCATGGAGGGATTGGGACATCAACTCAGCCACAAAACCTTAGACCCACAATTTGTTTTGTCTACAAGATGTACAGGGTTAAAAGATGGAACAGAATTTGAGGAAAGGGCCAACCAATGACTGGCCTAGATTGAAATCCATGCCATAAGAGGGAGCTCACCACTGGCATTATTAATCATATACTGCTATACTCACAGACAGGAGCGTAGCATAACTGAGAGGCTTCATCCAGCAACTGATGGAAACTGTCTCAGAAACCAATAGCATAAACGTTGAATGGAGCTTGGGGAATCCATTGGAGTACAGGGAGGAAGGATTAAAGGAGCCAGAGGGGGCAACTGCACCACAAGAAAACCTACAGAATCAACTAACCTGGGCCTAACAGGGTTCATAAATTCTGAACAGAGCCAATCCAACCAGAAAGCATATACAGGATGTATCTATGATCTGTGTATTTGTAACAGTTGGGCAGGTCCGTCTGCATGTGGGATTACTAAAGCAGGATCAGCTGCTGTCTCTGGCTACATTGCCTGCATTCGCCTCCCTTTCCCCTGACTGGACTGCCTTGTCTAGCCTCAATAGAAGATGTGCCTATCTTGCCTTTTCTGAGGAGAAGAGGAAGAAAGATAGATGAGAGAGGGACAGAGTAGTGGGAAAGGAGGGAGAGAAAGCTATGATTGGGATGTAAAGTAAATAAATAACTTAATAATAAATTCCTTTGTATATGTGTGTATATGTACTGTATGTCTTTACTTTGTGTAATTGATCAAGAACCTGTTACTGTTTTATAAATATATAAAACATATATATATATATATATATATATATATATATATATATATATATATATATAAAACATCCCCAAATTCTCATTTTGAATTTAACAACAAAATGTATTTGTAAATTAATTTAATAAACTATTGAAAAGAAAGTATTACAAAACTAAAGGAATAAAGGTTATGGTAGAAATAAAATAAGAACTAAAAATGTAATTATCCTTAAACAATCATGGTAAGTTTTCATTCCCATTTTACATACATTGTTTTATAAGCCAAAAGCCATGATACTAGTATTAGTTATTTGTGAGCAAAAGACCACCTGAAGGCTATTTTTTTTTTTTTTTGGCTTTTTAACACATGCAGTTTTGGCTAACACTACCATATGTTCTTCATTTCAGGAGAGAGGCTTGTAATATTTCATCATTCATCAGCATTGCTGTCCCTTTCATGATAGAGATGTTTCTAGTTTATTACTTCACTTTGAAAATTCTGACTTTAGAGTCCTTCAGCTGTGAAACTTGTGACAACCTGCTTGTGCTTCTTACAGATTGCCTCTGTACTCTTTGAACATCCTGCCCTGACCAACTTAAACACATGATGAACATATAATCCCTAAACATCATCTCTTTCAGCCTCTTCTTGTACTTTAATTTGAGCTTTCAGGATCTGCTCCCTTTGAAGATTTGAGTACTAAATTAGGTGTTCCTAATGCTGTGAAATGTATATTCTCAATGCAGTTTCTGACACAGGACAACTAACATTCTTTTGATGACTTCTTCATGAATCTAGAAATGAAAAGCTATTCTCATCATAAGTTTTTGGTTCATTGGTTTTTGATCCCTGAGCCATCATTTGCAAGGCAGCAATAACATTTCTGCAAAAATATTCCCACCTTTTAATATTCTTTACCTAGGTTAAAACCTTTTATAACCAAATGGAAAATATTTACTTATTTTGGTGACTACTCATATGTAGTATCTCTATCACATTTATGTTATAATTTTCATTTGAGTTTTATTGCTTAAGATTCCTGAGAGTCAGATATGAATTCATATTTTTCTGCTCTAATTTCTTAATAGATGCATGTTTCATTGTGTGATTCTTTGTTTTGTATTATGAGATAAGATTTAGTGATTTGATTTTATTTAATCTCTTGGACTACTGTCCAGTGCCAATGAGAGTAAATATTTCCAACTGCATTTTTATTTTGTTTACAAGATTTATCCAACAGATCACTGGATAAGAACCAGTTTTGATACCCCCTAGTATAATTTGCAATATGCAGTATATTTTATATAATTAAAATAACTTAGTATGTTTGACAGTGACCCTAGGTAGTGTGAGAATTATTTTTTCTTTTAAAAGAAAAAAGTGAAAGACTATAGGAACATATACACTATCTTCATATCATTCTTATTTTCTAATGTACTTTCGCTCCCTAAATTATCTATTTATTTTTGAGCTTTCAGTCTTCACAACATCCTGGAGATATGGAACATCCCCTTTTCAAATTATCTGTTCATTTGTACAGTCATTGCTAAAGTCCTTTTTCTTTCTAAATATGCACAACATAAATTCTATTAATGATCAATCCTCAGAGCACCCGTAAACACATCTTAGGCTTTCTGCAGAATTGTTAAATTTATACAGTTTTAAGAATATTATTTGTTATAGCAAAATGATTTACTTAGTTGTTTTTCCATATGAACATATTTTTTTCTCCTAGTATGTATTTGAAACAAGAGAGTGTTTAGGCTATCCACAAAATATCAGGAAATGATAACACAAGGTAGTTCTTTAATACAACTGATCTATTTGTTTTCCATACTGAAAAGAATTGCAACCATAGATGAGAAAGCCAACACATTGCCTGAAATAGTCACTGCAGATGTTGACTAAGTCAAATGTAAATACCATGGAGTCACAAGAACACCTTCCTTCACAGTAGCCTGAAAATTATTAATATACATATTTAGATAAAACTTTCTCTATTAAATCATCAACTGTGGCTTGCCCCTTCTAAAACTTACTTTATGCCCCAGTCAGCAACTCTCTTTGCTGCTTAATTTAGAATTAAACAAGTTTCCATTTAATAAGAAAAAATGATTTAGAATATAAACAAGCATCAGAATGACAGGTACATTTGCAGAAGAAAGTCGAGCAGCAGAAGGGTTTTTAGTGGAATCCTGTAGCAAGACAGAATTCTTTCTCCTACAGAGTGGAGTCAGCAAGACTGCTCATAACTGAACTTTATCACAGAACACAGACTTGCATGGCTGAGAAAGATAGTGCTTTCATGCCACATAGAAATTGTATGGTGAGCTTGGCAGCATTGCCAGGCACTTTCACTGAGACTGCAGATGAAGAGCGTAGCAGCCCATTCACCTCCATAGGGAATAGAAAAATTAGCTAAGGGACTAAAAATAGACAATGCCATATTTTCTATTAATTGAAAATAAAATGATGCCTCTCCTTCCACTTCCTTTTGATGAATATTAATCACTTTGTGCTATTTTAAACTTAGGATTGGTACTAAAATATCTAAGGTACCCTGTAAGACAAGACTGTAGTTTTTAACATTTGCATTCCTTAAAACATATGAATCATAAAATGTTCTTTTTTCATGAAAAACTTTGTCACTGTAAATCAGTTGACATATACATATATGTAGCCACATAGTAAATATTTTGTGTTTATTCTTGTGAAATATCATGACTTAAATTAAAATCCATTCTTGCAAATATAATTTTATATGAATGACTATAAATATTAATGTGCTTAAAAAATTAACAAACTACTGTTTATTCTGAAATTGAAAATATATCCCTAGTTAGAAAAAAGAGATAACATTTCAAGTTTTGTAACTCTCAATTTATAAGTTGTTAATAAATGTATTTATTGCCCTAGGAGTGAAATGATACCCTTCTAGGAGAATGACTCCTATTAAGTACAACTTAATCACTATTGAGAGTCAAGTTCTCACCGGGCAGTGGTGGCGCACACCTTTAATCTCAGCACTGGGGAGGCAGAGACAGGTGGATTTCTGAGTTCGAGGCCAGCCTGGTCTACAGAGTGAATTCCAGGATAGCCAGGGCTACACAGAGAAACTCTGTCTCAATAAATAAATAAATGAATAAATAAAAAAGAGAGAGAGAACTAAGTTGTCCACAAGCCAGCTCTTACTTGCACTCAGGCTTTTTCGTAAGCATAGCTACACTAAACTGGTGCTTGGTCTCCTCAAGCACAAGAAAGGAACCCCATTGAAGATTTCCTTTAAAAAGTTCTGGTTTTGTACCTCATGGCCTGGGGTAGCAAGTCCACCTAATGGGTTTTATACTGGGATCTTTTCTTCTTGTATCACTGAGCAATAGCTACTCAACCTCAAGGACCAAAGTGCATGGGGAGGGAGACGTGCCCACAGCTAATAAAAAACTACATTGTGCATATATTTATAATTCCTAAGACATTTTTAAATATGTAAATTAAAAATCTAAAATTGTCTTTTAGATAAATGGACCCTTTCTGCTATGTGAGCAAATTTTCCTCACATGGATTAACAGATGTCAGATTACTGTAATAATTTTCAGCTGGTGACCTAGTCCTGCTTACTGAACTAGTAGGCTGATGATGGTGATAATGAATATGTAGACTTTACCATGAGATTGTACATGTCAGTACCCTTAAGAATAACAAAAGGAACAGGGCCATTTATATTCTCGTAGTTACACTATCTCACCGTGTACTTAGTTCTCAAATATCATTAATATTGGCTAAAGGAATGAAGGAGCTGGATTTTTTTTCATTAATTTATTTTTTATACTCCATATTTTATTCTGCCCCTCCCCCTGATCCCCCCTCCAAGTGTTCCACATTCTACACCTCCTCCATATCCCCTATCTCCACGTGGATGTCCACATCCCCCACCCCACCTGACCTCTAAACTTCCTGAGGCCTCCAGTCTCCTTGGGGTTAGGTGCAGCATCTCTGAAGGAACACAGACCCAGCACTGTGTGTGTGTTGATGGCCTCATATCAGCTGGTGTATGCTGCCTGTTTGGTGGTCCAGTGTTTGAGAGATCTCAGGGGTCTAGATTAATTGACACTGCTGGTCCTCCTACAGGATCGCCCTTCTCAGCTTCTTTCAGCCTTCCCTAATTCAACAACAGAGGACAGGTGCTTCTGTTCATTGGTTGGGTGCAAATATCTGCATCTGACTCTTTAGGTTGTTTGTTGGGTCTTTCATAGGGCCGTCGTGATGGGTTCTTTTTTGAATGCTCCACAGCCTCAATAATAGTGTTAGGCCTTGGGACCTAGATATCCCACGATAGAAGAATGGATACAGAAATATGGTTCATCTACACAATGAAATACTACTCAGCTATTAAGAATGAAGATATCCTGAGTTCTGCAGGTAAATGAATGGAACTAGAAAGTATCATCCCGAGTGAGGTAATTCAGATTCAAAAGGACATGCATGGTATATACTCACTAATATGTGGATATTAGCCAAAAAAAAAAAAGTACCCAAGATACAGTCCACAGAACTCAAAAAGGTCAACAGGCTGAAGTGCCCAAGTGAGAATGCCTCAGTCCCACTTGGGAGACAGAGGAAAGCTATCACAAGAGGGGAGGGATGGAGGGACCTGGGAGGGAAAGTGGACAGGAAGAGGATTAGAAGGGGAGAGGGGAACCTGATCTCGTACTGGGTGAAGGAAAAGGACTGAAGCCCTGAGGGTCAGCAGAAGAATGGAAAGAGGCAATCACGAGAGGTAGGAGGTTGGGGGGACCATCCAAAATGCATCAGAGATCTGGGATCTGAGAGATTCTCAGGACTCAAAGGGAGGGAATTAGATGAAATGCTAGCTCACCTCTAGCAGGAAGACAAGACATCAAGTGTGGGACAGGGTTGTCATCCCACAGTCACAACTCTCATCCATAATTCTTCCTGTCTGAAAGAATTACAGGGATTGAAATGAAGAGGAGCCTGAGGAAAAGAAGGTCCAGCAACAGGCCCAAAGTGGGATCCAGCTCAATGGGAGGTTCCAAGGGCTCTATTTTGGATATTAGCCCTCTATCGGATTTTGGGTTATTGAAGAATTTTTCCTAATCTGTAGGTTGCCGTTTTGTCTTATTGACAATGTCCTGATAATCAACTTGTGCTAAAGTTGATTATCAACTGGAGTTCTCTGGTCAAATTTTTGGGGTCACTTATATATACTATCATATCATCTACAAATAGTGATATCTTTACTTATTCTTTACCAATTTGTTATCAGCTTGATCTATTTTTGTTGTCTATTGTTCTACCTAACACCTCAAGTACTATATTGAGTGGGCATCCTTGTCTTGACCTTGATTTTAGTGGGATTGGTTCAAGTATTTAATTTGATTTGATATTGGTTGTTGGTTTGTAGTAAATTGATTTTATTATGTTTAGTTATGGGCCTTGAATTCCTGATCTGTCCAATACTTTTAACATGAAGGGGTGTTGTATATTGTCAAATGCTTTTTCTGCAGCTAAGGAGATAATCATATGATTTTTTTCCTTTGAGTTTGTTTATATAATGTACTACATTAATGGATTTTTGTATATTAAACCAACTTTGCATCCCTGGGATAAATCCTACTTGATCATGGTGAATGATGGTTTTGATGTGTTCTCAGATTCTGTTTGCAAGAATTTTATTGAGTGCTTTTGTATTAATATTCATAACCAAGATTAGTCTGAAGTTCTCTTTTTTGGTTGGGTCCTGTGTGATTTAGGTAGCAGAGTAAACTGCTGCTTCATAGTAGAAGTTAGGTAGTGTTCCTTTTGTTTATATTTTATGGAATAGCTTGAGGAAAATTGTTATCAGGTCTGCTTTGAAGGTCTCGTAGAATTCTGCACTAAATCCATCTGGCCCTGGGCTTTTTGTGTTTGAGATATTTTTAATGACTTCTTCTATTTCCTTGTGAGACATAGGCCTGTTTAGATACTTTACCTGCTCTTGATTTAACTTTGGTGTGTGATATCTGTCTAGAAAACCATCTATTTCATCTAGATCTTTTCCAGTTTTGTTGAGTATAAGCTTTTATAGTAGGATCTGATGATTTTCAGAATTTCCTCTGTTTCTGTTGTTATGTCTCCTTTTTCATTTCTGATTTTCTTAATTTGGATACTGCCTTTTGGCCCTTTAGTTAGTTTAGTTAGGGGTTTATCTATCTTGTTGATTCTCTCAAAGAATAAGCTTTTGGTTTTGTTAATTCTTTATATTGTTCTCTTTGTTTCTATTTGGTTGATTTTAGCATTGAGTTTGAATATTTCCTTCCTTCTACTCCTCTTGGGTAAGTTTGCTTCTTCTTGTTCTAGAACTCTCTGGTATGCTGTTGTTAGTGTAAGATCTCTCCAGTTTCTTTATCAGGGTACTTAGTGCTGTGAACTTTCCTCTTAGCATTGCTTTTATTGTGTCCCTTAAGTTTGGGTATGATGTGTCACCATTTTCTTTAAATTCCAGGAAGTCTTTAATTTCTTTCTTTATTTCTTCCCTGACCAAGATATCACTGAGTAAAGAGTTGTTCAGTTTTGATGTGTATGTAGGCTTTCTTTAGATTTTGCTGTTATTGAAGACCAGCCTTAGTTGATGGTTATCTGATAAGATGCATGGTATTATTTCAATCTTCTTGTATTAGTTGAGGGTTGTTTTGTGATCAATTATATAGTTGATTTTTGGAGAAGGTACAATTAGGTGCTGAAAAGAAGGTGTATTCTTTTGTTTGTTTTAGTGTGAAATGTTCTGTAGATATCAGTTAAATCCAGTTGGTTATAACCTCTCTTAGTTTCACTGTGTCTCTGTTTATTTTCTGTTTCAATGTCATGACCATTGGTGAGAGGGTGTCTTGAAATCTCCCACTATTATTGAGTGGAGTTCAATGTGTGTTTTGAGCTTTAGTAAAGTTTCTTTTATGAATTTGGGTGCTCTTGCATTTGGGGCATAGTTCAGAATTGAACATCTTTCTCTTGTTGGATTTTCCCCTTGATGAATATGAAGTGTCCTTCTTCATCATGCTTGACAACTTTTGCTTGAAAGTCTATTTTATCAGCAATTAAGATGGCAACTCCTGCTTGTTTTCTGCGACCATTTGCTTGGAAGACATTTTTCCATCCTTTTACTCTGAGATAGTGTCTGTCTTTGTTATTGAAGTGTGTTTCTTGTATGCAGCAAAGCACTGGATCTTGTTTGCTTATCCAGTCTGTTAGCTTATGTCTTTTTATAGGTGAGTTGAGTCCATTAATATTGAGAGATAGATATATAACAGAAATGACTGTTGGTTCCTGATATGTTTGTTTTTGTAGGTGCCTTTATGTGCTTGTAGCTCTCTGCTTTTGACTTTGTTGTGAGATGTGTATATCTTGTTCTTCCTTTGGTGCAGTACCTTCCTTGTGTTGGAGTTTTCTTTCCAGGATCCTCTGGAGGAATGGGTTGGTAGATAGATTTTGTTTAAATTTGGTTTTGTCCTAAAATATGTTGGTTTCTCCATCTATATTGATTGAGATTTTTGCTGGGCATAGTAGCTTGGGCTGGCATCTGTGCTCTCTTAGAGTCTGCATGACCTCTAACCAGACTCTTCTGGCTTTCATAGTCTCTGTTTAGAAGTCTGGTGTAATACTGATAGGTCTACCTTTGTATATTACTTGGCCTTTTTCCTTTCAGCTTTTAATATTCTTTCTTTGCTTTGTGTGGTGTGCTTGGTGTTTTGATAATTATGTGGTGAGAAGATTTTCTTTTCTTCTTTTGATTTTTGTTGAAGAAATTTTCAGGTCCTTTGAGGTGGGAATCTTCATTCTCCTCTATTCCTATTATTCTTAGATTTGGTCTTTTTATTGTGTCCTGAATATCCTGGATGCTTTGGGTTTGGAGATTTTTAAGTAAGTTCCACAGTTCACATACTTGGGTAATGACAGAAATGTATGTTCATATATTCATATATACTCCAGCAAACATTCCCTCACTCATACCTTGAGTTTGAGCTTTCATCTTTTTAAAAATTTTTTTCAGTTGAATTTATTTATTTATTCCCTTTTCAACACAATTTCAGCCATTCCACTCTTCCCAGTACCCACTCATACAAGTCCTCTGCCATTCCCTTTTCTTTTCCCTTTTGAGAATGGAAAGACCCATTGAACGGGTCTTAGCAACATCAAGTTGCTAAGGGATTTGGTCCATCCACTCCACTGAGGTCAGACAAGGCTGTCCATTTAGAGCCATCTGATCCACAGGCAGGCAGGCAGCAGGTCCAGGGACAGCCCCTGCTCCAGTTGTCTGGGGGATCTTCATGAAGACCAAGCTGCTCCTTTGCTACTTATGTGGAAGGGGTCCAGGTCTAGTCCATGCTTCCTTGGTTTTTGGTTGGTTAGTCTGTCTCTAGGAGCCTCCAAGGGTTTAGGTTATTTGATTCTTTTTCTTCCTGTGGAGTCCATGTCCTCTTCAGGTCCTTCAATCTTTCTCCCAACTCTTCTCTAAGACTTCTCAAGCTTCATCTAATGTTTGGGTGTGAGTCTCTGCATCTCTTTCCATTGGCAGTTGGATGGAGCCTCTCAGAGGACAGTTATGGTAGGTTCCTGTCTGCAAGCCTAACAGAGTAACATTAATAGTGTGAGGGCTTGTTTCCTGCCCCTGGGTTTGGTTCTAAATTTGGGGCAATCATTGGTTGGCCATTCCCCCTGTCTCTGCTCTATCTTTGTGCCTGCACTTCTTGTAGTCAGGACACAGTTTGGGTTGAAGGATTTATAGGTGGGTTGCTGTTCATATCCTTCCACTTGGAGCCCTACCTGTCTAAAGAAAGTGGCTTCTTCAGGATCCATATGCCTCATTGGTAGGAAGCTCAGCTAGATTCTCTCCCAGGAGATCCTAGAGATTGCTCTCTCCTAGGCAATCTCCATTCTCTCTTCCCTCATCTCCAAAAATATGATCTTTTCCCTGTCCAGCCTTCCTCCCCTCCCTATTCCCTCTTCTACCTAGATCTCTCTGTCAATCTCTGATATCTATTTTGATTTTCCTTCTGAGGAAAATTCGAATCCATACCATAATCAATAGAACCAAAGAATCCAAGTTACAAGGATGGTTTAGACTAAATAAAATCTTTAGCTAGATTGCTACCATGATACTTGTGATGTCAAAATATCATTTCAAAAGTTGTGCTCTTTAAGGCTGAGACACCACTACTCTCTAGGACCTTGTGAAAAACTTTCCTTCTGATACTAAAAGTTCCTATGTCATGACGATTAGTTAAAAACAAAATTTGTTATTTATGGTCTTTAAATGACTCATGCTCCTTAGTATTTTTCAGTATATATGAAAACACCACAACTTTCTTTATAGTCACAAAATTATTCATCTTTATTTACATAGGAAAAGTTTATGGAGAAGCAATTTTATTATCTTCTAAATATTGCAATAAACATCTAAATCACTGTTTCGTTATAAGATAAAATAGGAAACTCTCTAATAATTTACTTTAATTAGCTCTAATCAAATTGTAACATGTCACTAAAAATCATTACCTTTCTTCATGGTGTTATATTTGATAATGTGTTAAATATTAGCACTGGTTGTGGGTTTTAATGTCCTCACTAAGTAAGATGCCACCTATTTATGGATATTTTATGTGATATATTAAAAAGATCTACTAAATTTTTCTATGATAATATATTAGTATGTGTTTGAAAAAGTGTTTTTATGGTGTTGTAATAACTTCAACAGGCATATAACCCTATGCTGAGTCCTCTATATTATTAGATAAAGCTGAGCTTATTTCTATAATAACTACACCATGGAATCATTTGAGTATACTGTGAATTTTTTTTTTTTATATAATTTCAAACTATAGGTACTGAACCTCTATAGCCTCTTATAATGTAAGTAGTAGTAATGAAAATTTCATACTTAGTATTATTTTGACAGGATGCATGTTGAGATAAAAATATTACACCAAATGATACTTAATTTAAAAATATATTTGAGATAAACTATTGGAGGTCCTAAATGGAATACAAGTGTCTTTTAGGCACTGTTGCTTTATAGTAGAACCCTCCCTGTGACTAACCTCATACGTGAATGTTGAAAAGTCTAAACATCTGCATTTACTAGAAGAGAATACTAAGGCCAAAAGGACAAAAATCATATATATATATATATATATATATATATATATATATATATATGTGTGTGTGTGTGTGTGTGTGTGTGTGTGTGTGTGTGTGTATGTATGCATGTATATATGTGTGTGTGTGTGCATGTGCAAGCTCATCTTTGTGTGTGTGTACAAACATATAAATGACATGTTGCATGTAATGGTATTTATAGTGTTTATTAGGATTATAAGTATATTAGGATACTTAAATATATTTGATACATTTCAATTAAATATTTACTGAGAGGTATTTTTCAATTCATCTTGACTTTGTGTTATATTTTAGTCATTTTGAAGAATAAAATAAGGAACAAAAATTTTAGCAAGGAATAAATATTTTTAAGAAAATTCATGCAACCCAAACTAGGCTAGAGCTATGTAGCACGGGTTGGTCTTGAACTTATCATTCTTCAGCCTACCTTCTACAAGTTCTTGGATTATAGGTGTTTCCCATTACAGAAGTGAATATTAGGGATTATTCAGATAAATTGAATGCCTGATGATAATGTGATTAATATGTAGTACAGGCAAGAAAATCTTAGATGAACTCTTCAAGAGAATAAGTCAAATTTGGTTAGAAGAGGCAAAATATAGTTGGGAATACTAATGGCCCAAAAATAATATATAAATGATACTTTTGTAAATTCATATGTTATCAAATGGCCATGTAATTATTTCTGTTTATAACTGTAGATTAATACTATTTCCAACCATGATCAGAAAGGCTTCATGGAAAAAGGTAAGGGAAGAAATTGGAAACCTAAGGATAAGAAAGAGGCTGTATGTGCTATCTTCTTGACATGACATACCTCTTGCATCGACAAAACAATGCAACTGTGACTTACTTAATATAAAGCCAGGTACAGCATGTGTATAGTAGAGGATTGCAATTCGATCATCAATAGGAGGAGAGGAGTTCGGCCCTGTGAAAGTTCTGTGCCCCAGTGTAGGGGAATGCCAGGGCCAAATAGTGGGAGAGGGTGGGGTGGCAGGCATGGGGATGGGGGGGTCAACAGGGGTTTGATTTTGTTGTTTTTGTTTGTTTCTTTGTTTTTTGGAGGGGAAACTGGGAATGGAGAAATTTACATATAAATAAAGAAAATATCGAATAAAAAATATATATAAAGCCAAGTAAAGGTTGAAATATGGCGTTAAAGGAGTTTTCTAGGTCAAATCCCATCTGAAAAATGATTAACATCTGGCTGTAGCAGGAGGGAAAGACACGTGATTTCTTTAGGAATTCAGATGTTGGAATGTTGCAGGTGACCTGTCCCCATGTTCCTATAGACAACACTAACTGGGATCAGTGAGTTAAATAGAAGAGAATCTCTACTGCCACTTTGCTCCATCAGCACAGTTAAAGTCTTTAATAAGACTTATAAGTCTTATTAAAATTTAGGAAACAACAGTTATAAAATGTAGATTAAAAGGTTGAAATAAATTTGTAATTTTAGGACTGTGAAGATTTGTGAAAAGGAGTGAGGACTTAATGTAAATAAATGCTTTATACATTGTTTACATATATGAAGGTTTCAAAGATTAAATTGAAAAAAAATTATTAGTTCAGAAAAACAGTTATTCTATTGCAAAATTGCATGGCTGTGTGTCTTTGTACCTACTTCCATCTGCTGCTGAAGGAAGTTTCTCTGACGATGGCTGGAAAGTACAGCAATCTCTGTGTACAACAGAATAGCATTAGGGATTATTTCACGGTTTTTTGTTTGTTTGGTTGGTTGGTTGGTCCTTGTCTTTGTTTTTGTTTTGTTTGTTTGTTTGTTTACTGTTGCTGATGTTGTTCCCATCAGGTTTGGCTCTACCAAAGGTCCTCAAGCTACCCAGTCTCAGGTTCCTGACCATCCGGGCATTGGATCCTGCTCATGGCATGAGCTCAGATTAAACTAGACACTTTTGGCCACTTTCATAAATTCTGTGCCACCATTCTATATAGGATGTCTCCATCTGTTCCCTCTCCTCAAGGTCAGGCTCACCAAGGAAGATGTGGGGATAGGTTGTAGCAGTCAGAAGCAATGGAGGACTCCAGAAAATCATGGCTTCCTGAATCAACTAAGTGGGGTCCAGGAGATAAAAGCAGCAAAAGTGACTCCACATTAGGACCTCTGTGTATATGTGATGTATGGTTCATAGCTTGCTGTTTTGTGGGACTTTTGTGGGACTTTTTGTGGAGACAGTTGTCAGTGACCCATTTGCCTGTTCTTCGCACTCTTTTCCTCTTATTGTGTTCCCTTGTCTAGACTCAATATTTCAGTTTCTGCTTTGTCTTATTGTATCTCATTTCATTATATCTGGCTGTTGTTTCTTGGAGAGTTGCTCTTTCCTGAAGGAAAATGGAGGTCAGGTAGAGCTCAGAAAAAGGAGTCAGTGGGTAGCGAGTGGGAGGAGTGAGAGGATGGAAACTGAGCTCAATATGTATTGGACCAAAGAATTTATTTTTTCAAATGAATGAATGAAATGAATATTAAGAGAGAGAGAAGAATGAATAGATGAGTGAACTTAGTGAATGGATTCAAGAAAAAGATCCTACAATGCTTATTGCAAAGTTAAGTCATTTTTTTTAACTATGGCTGATACAAAAAGTATGTGACTTTTCAACATTAAAACATTTAAGGAAAAGAGATTTGAAAGAATGAAATCATATATTTATTTTGAGACATCAGGTTATTAGGTCAATATCCTAATATTATTGTAGTTTATTGCTTCTAATTTGATCTCTCTCTCTCTCTCTACACACACACACACACACACACACAGACACAGACACACATATATATATATGTATATATATATACTTGTGTGCTTATTCACTTAAAATGTATCCATTATATTAAAAAGCATAACTGTGCTATCCATGGATGCCAAACCATGGTCATTCTCTAATATGCAACACAACAACTGGGACAAGCATAGAAACTGTCACATGAAAGTCTTCCAATACTTCCTTCTCCATTCTTTATATTCCAATTTCCAAATCCCCACTGATTTTATCAATTAGGTATTTTCTTTCCTCTACCCAGTTTTTTAATTTAAATGTGCTTCTTCATAGCCCTAACAATTTTTTTAGACAATGTTATTTTAAAAGGACCTCTTTTTGCCTGCCTCTACCTTTTGAACAATGTTCCATACTGAAGTGCATATACTGAAGTAAGTCAAACAGCATACCCTAATGTGTTAGTATCTTTCTTCTAAATTTTTCTCACCTGACCAGTATCTTTTAAAATCAACATGCAATATAACCCATGGGAAATGGTGAATAATTTCCCATAGAGAATAAGTAATTCTAGTACATATTCTTTTCAAAAAGGCTCATTCATGCAATAACAAAAAGAGCAATGGACATAGGGATTACATATATCCAATTAATTTATCTCTATTTAGAAATATTTATAGATATTTGGGGATATATGAAAGTTTGTAGTTTGATATTTCAACCTACTGATACCAATTTACTTCATATTTCAATTATCAGAAATGTCCTCTTTGTAGTTACATACACTTAAGATTTGTGGGCTCATTTAATCATTGATTCCTTGAAATTCATTTTCCTCAACTAGATTAAGATATATATGTTTATATCTCTTATGTATGACATAGAAGAAGAGAAAGTCTTGGGAAAGGAAGAGATGTGGTGGCAATGCTGAGAGAGTAGGAGAAGGAGATTAAGAAGAAATGAACATGATAAAAGTACATGATATACTTGTATGAAAATGTCCTTATGAATCCTGCCACTGTTCCACTGAGTCAGCATAAGTAATAAAAAGCAAAACAAGTTTCCTTTGCTAATAAGCAACATCATTTCTTTTTTTTTTTAATGGATACTTTCTTTATTTATATTTCAAATGTTATCCCCTTTCCAAGTTTTGCTCCCTCCCGGAAACACCCTATCACATCCTCCCTCCCCCTGCTTATATGAGGGTATTCCTCTACCCACCCACCCACCCACTCCCCACCCTTGATTTCCCTACACTGGGGTATCTATAAAGCCTTCATAGGACCAAGGACCTCACCTTCCATTGGTGAATGACAGGCCATCCTCTGCTACAAATGCAGCTGGAGCCATGTATACTCCATTGTTGATAGCTTAGTCCCTGGGAGTCTGGGGGGTCTGGTTGGTTGATATTGTTGTTCTTCCCATGGACCCATCAGACCATTCTCTAAGTCCTCTTTCAAGGACCCTGGGCTCAGTCCAATTGTTGGCTGCTAACATCTGCCTCTATATTTGTCAGGCTTTGGCAGGGTCTCTCAGGAGACAGCCATGTCAGGCCTCTTTCAGCATGCACTTCTTGGCATCCACAGTAGTGTCTGGGTTTAGTAACTGTATATGGGATGAATGCCCAGGTAGGATAGTCTCTGTGTGGTCTTTCCTTTAGTCTCTGCTCTACATATTTGCTCCTGTGAGTATTTGTTTCTCCTTTTAAGAAGGACCGAAGCAACATTTCTTCCAATCTCACTCATCATCAAGGTTTTTTTTTTTTTTTTTTTTTTTTTTTTTTGTATTTAAGGTACATGAAAATCACTTAGAAAATAAATTGCCTTATATGTGCTGAATATACAAGTTAAAAAAAATCAAGGTTTACAGCAGGAACTTCTTGAATTTTTTTATTCTTAGCTATTATTTGAATATTGGAAACGTTTTATTGTAATTAACTAAATTATTATCTGATATGAGCATGAGTTTGACTATCTGACTATTAAATTGGATTATTTAATTATTTTAAAGATGTAATAGCAGCTATTAAAAGAACTGTATCTAAACCTTGTATTCTTAAATGAGTTGCATAGGCACAAAACCTATCTAAGAGTAACAAAATTAATTTGAAATTTAGTATGAATGTACAGAGATTTATATCAATGAAAACCTTAAATCTGTATCAATATCCAAAATTCTGTATCAATATAACAAAATATAATTTCTATTTATTTATTTAATTTATTTATTTTTATTAGATACTTTCTTTATTTGCATTTCAAATTTTATCTCCTTTCCCCTTTTCCCCTCCAAAACTCCTCTATCCCATTCCCCCTCTCCCTGCTCACTAACCATCCCACTCCCACTTCCCTGTCCTGAGATTTCCCTACACTGGGGCATCACAAGAGGAGAGGGCCTCTCCTCTCATTGATGTTCCACAAGGCCATCATCTGCTACATATATGGCTGGAGCCATGAGTCCCTCCCTGTGGACTCTTTGGTTGGTAGTTTAGTCCCTGGGATCTCTGGGGGTACTGGTTGGTTCCTATTGTTGTTCTATGGGGCTACAAACCCCTTCAGCTCCTTCACTGGGGACCTTGTGCTGAGTCCAATGGATGGCTGTGAGCATCCACTTCTGTATTTGTCAGGCACTGGCAGAGCCTCTTAGGAGACAGCTATATCAGGCTCCTGTCAGCCAGCACTTGTTGGCATCCACAATAGTGTTCGGGTTTGGTAACTGTATATGGGATGGATCCCTAGGTGGGGCAGTCTCTGGATGACCTTTCCTTCAGGTTCTGCTCCAAACTTGGTTTCTGTATCTCCTTCCATGGGTATTTTGATTCCCCCTTCTAAGAAGAAATGAAGTATCCACACTGTGGATTTCCTTCTTGAGCTTCATGTGGTCTGTGAATTGTAACTTAGATATTGCAAGCTTTTGGGCTAATATCCACTTTTCAGTGAGTTCATATCACTCTTATTCGTTTGTGATTGGGTTACTCACTCAGAATGATAATTTCTAGTCCCATCCATTTGCCTAAGAACTTCATGAATTCATTATTTTTAATACCTGAGTAGTATTCCATTGTGTAAATGTAGCACATTTTCTGTATCTATTCTTCTGTTAAAGGACATCTGTGTTCTCTCCAGCTTCTGGCTATTATAAATAAGGCTACTATGAACATAGTGGAGCATGTGTCCTTATTACATGTTGGAACATTTTCTGGGTATATGCCCAGGAGTGGTATAGCTGGATCCTCAGGTAGTACTATATCCAGTTTTCAATGGAACCACCCAATTGATTTCTAGAGAAGTTGCACTAACTTGCAATCCCACCAGCAATGGAACACTATGCCTCTTTCTCCACATTCTAGCCAGCATCTGCTGTCACCTGAGTTTTCTATCTTAGCCATTCTGACTAGTGTGAGGTGAAATCTCAGGGTTGTTATGATTTGCATTTCTCTAAATGACTAACAATGTTGAACCTTTCTTGGGTGTTTCTCAGCCATTTTGTATTCAAAAATTAACAGCTATATGGGACAGAGCTGGAATCTGCAGAAGAAACTAAGAGACAAGACTTACTTTAGTATTAAAGAGTAGAAACTCATAAAAGAGAGGGCCAACAAGTAGATTTTAGGTTGTAGTGTGTGTTCTTAACATAAGCTATATATAGAAGCTTAAGGAGTTATAGATATCATTTCTGTTCCTACCACCCTAACATTCTAAGACACCATTTAGACTATTAAACCTGAATGAATGTTTTTACTTTTTAGTTTACAGAACTTGAATCTATACAGGTAATTCATTTCTACTATTTCATGTTACTTATATTGTTGTTTTAGGTTTCTTCTAAAGCCATGGATGAGCAGGACAATGAATGAAATAATGGATAGATGCATTAATAACAATATTTCACATTATTAAATTTTATATTTTAATTGTTTGCAAATAAAAGTGATTTTCATGTTTTTGGTGTTTGCGTGTGTTGGACTTGTACATGTTTGTGTGGGAATATTTGGCCATGCAAATGTACAGAAACCAGAGGAAGACATTGGATCTTCTGCTTTATTTCCATGAGACAGGGTCTGTGACTAAAACTAGAGCTAAGCCAACAAGCCCCAGTAATCCCACTGTGTACTGCCCCATCAACAGCAATTGGGCTATAGGGATAAATGACCATATCTGTCTCTCTGTTCATCACAGGACTTTAGATTTGAACTCAGTTCTTATGTTCTCTGACCAAGCTCTCTTTCACACTGAGGCATCTTCCAACTCTAATGACTCTATACACAAGTACCTGGAAATTTATTATTTGATAAATTTGTATGTAGCTTTTTTATATGCAGTATCCACTTTTGTATATGTTTGTCCTGCATGCTTTCATCGTAGTGTATATGAGGAATTACAACATAGATTTTGAAATAAAAAGGGAAGGCTCAGCCTTGTATTTGTGATTGCAATGTAAGCATTCTTACCAGTAAAATGCATCATTGACTCAGTTTGGTTTTTTTTGTTTTGTTTTGTTTTAATACAAATGTATGTTATAAACATAATTTCTCTTACCATGGTTTTTAAAGAAATTACAGTAAATTACAGTGTTTAATAGAAAACTTCCAAGTCTGTAAGAAGTGATTATTTTAATATCCTTTTAGCATACTGAAGTAGATTATTTTCATAGTTAAAGCTATTTTGAATTTCAGAGATAAACTATTTTGTAAAGATGTGCTCTTATTTTCATACACTGAAGAAAATATTTTTAATAATGTTTTCATTTATCCTTTGAAAATTATATATATCTTGATCTTATCTACTCCCGTTCATATAACTTCAATACTGACAACCAAATTTATGACTCCTTTCCATGCAATGTCATTGTGTGGTGTGATAATTCACTTGATTCTCCAACTGTGGTTATGATTCTTTTAGTTCTCTTCCTTTTGTTTTCATTTTGGGAAAACTATATCTTATAAATGCTAACTTAGGACACACAATGGCTTATTGTTTAACATTACCACACATATTTCATACAAATACTTTTGACAGTTTAATGTTCACCACTAAGATATATTTGATTTACATATTCAACAATGTAAAAATGGAAGAATCATTTTATAATCTACTTCTTCCCCAAATGGTGCATTTATTAACATTATACTGAAATATAATACACTATCAGCATAACTCTTTCCAGTATTTCTAAGTAAACCTTTTGGTTGCCAAAAGTCACAGATACCCTGGCATGTGAATAATAGGGAAGAAGCATGGGGATGTGCGTAGGTGAAACTGAAATTAATTTTCACAGTTTAGATGTTGTGTGGTCTCAGATGACATGACTGTTTAATCTTAGCTAGTACAGGTGTGAAAATCATAATATGAAAACTGACACATTTAAATAGAAAACCTGACAATATTATAATTGGGCTTCATGTTCACAGTGAAGTGTGAAAAGCAAATGTGTTTTGCACAATTTCTCCAAACTTCAGAAAAAGTGAGGAGAGATGTTTGGAAAATACATATAGATGTTGCAGAGATTTTTTTTGTATATATGACTCAAAGCAAATACTTTTCTTGGATGATATTTATACTTACACTTTTTTATTTTAACAGGGTCTGGGACAAATACCTAGAGATATCCTGCTCATGGAAGGATGCCAAACTGTGTGATGAAAGATGCCTATTTTTTTACTGTAGGTTTTGTTTTAAATTAGAGTTCATGCTATACCATTACTTCTCTGGGTATGATTAAAGTAACATCATACATAATCAGCAGATGTTTGACTGAGTACATTTTTCTGTTGTGTACTTTTTCTAGGCTTTACAAGCCTCCGTGTACTACATTTGTAACTAATAATTTCTATTGACTGATGTGCTATGAGTTGATATATCATTTATGACTGAGTAGATAGCAGAATGTTTAATGTCAAATTTAGGGTAGTTGGAAGCAAATGTACAACTGTGTTTTTCTTTCAGTAGAAAGAATTGAAATATATAAAAACAGAATTTTTATTTTTATGAATAAAATTTATTATTACTTGAAAATTTAATATACACCCAAATACATACACACACACATGCACACACACACACACACACATAAATCATTTTGATACAATCACTTCCACAACCTCTCTTATATCTTTCCCATCCTTATCAACTCCCCCAACTGAGACCTTTAAAAATTTTCCAATTTTCATGGTATTTTGTTTATTTGTAAGACACTGAGTTTAAGAAGGGACACCAGCATGGTTATGAATGTGGAAATACCCTTTGGAAGTTCCAGTGGGTAAATAATGGAAATAACCACCTCTCCTGCACCATTCAATAGCCAATAGTTCCCCAGGGAAGGCTAGGTACCATGAGCCCCTCCATCAATCTATGACTGACCATTGGTAGCCTTAGTATTTTGTGGCCCCAATACAGGCCACAACAAGTGCTATGAATATATGCTAGGCTTAAAAAGAGTATGGAGTTTCAGTATTTCTCACTATCACCTCAATCTTATATTCTTCTCCTCTTCTTTATTGTCAGTGAGTCTCAGAGGGGATTAATTAATGTCTTGTTTAGCACTTAAATATCAACATTCACTTGTATATAGCTCCTCCAGAAGTGACAAGTCTGTATTTACTGCAAAGAGAAGCATCTTTAACCAAGTCTAACAGTACCATTTCTCTAAAATTATAAGAACAAATATTTAGAAGGCAACTTGGCAACATGTTAAATTAAAAACACAATATTAAGTTCTCCAGTAGGAATGATGGTCACCATAGCTATGCGTCTTTTAAACTATCGTTTAAAGTACCAGGCATGAATTTCTTCATGCGGCACAGACGTCAAATCCAATAAAATAAGAGCTGGATGTTGCAGAAGCCTTCCTGTTACTATCATGCCACTGGACACATTTTGCATGGCAGTTTTCATAGGTAATGTGTGTGTCCATGGATGCTCAAATGTGTTGATGATTTTTCTGGAGACTGCATGTCAGAGTGTGCACACTAGTAAACAGGGAAAGACAGAGCTTCTAGATAGATAGATAGATAGATAGATAGATAGATAGATAGATAGATAGATGGATGGATGGATGGATGGATGGATGGATGGATGGATAGATGGATGGATAGCTCAATTTGTCTATGTGCAGCTACCAACATGTATGGTATCTTTAGTAATAGGCTTTTTCATTGCTTTTGGAACCACATTTTTTTTCTATGAGTGAACACTACATATATAGTTACTGTGACTTAAATACATATTTAAAATCTTACTAAGAAATTGCAGTGCATGCTGAGCAGTTAACAACTCTAGCAAATGACTCAGAATTTGTTTGCAGCACATACTAGACAGCTTTCAATGGTCTATAATTCAATTTCCAAATGATCTGATACCCTTGTCTGGCCCAGGAAGCACACATGTTTCACACAAACATACATGTAGGAACACTTTCATACACATAAAATAAGATAAGTAAATCAACATAAAAATTCTCCAGAATAACTGATGTTTTAGTACTGTTAAAACCATCTTTCTAGTCCACTATAGATCATCTCTAAATAGAATGGCACTAATCTATATAATTTTGAGGACAGAATAATACTGACTAATTTCATCTGTGAAAAATGTTGAGGTAGCCATTTTTTTCATGCCTACCAGCAATTTCATTTTGTTGATGTCAGATGCCTAACAGTCATTGACACAGAAATATAACTGGATTCAGAGCAGGGTCATGTTGACCACATACCCTGTTGTGTTCTGGGTGTTCTGTGGTTTGTTAATCTTTTTTAAAAATTAATCATTTTATTTGTTTACATTTTAAATGATATCCCCTTTCCTGGTTACTCCTTCACAAACCCCTATCCCATCTCCCCTCTCTTCCCTCCACTTTGCTTCTATGAGGGTGCTCCTCTACCCACTCACTGACTCATCTTAAGAAATTCAACAACTGTAAGATCCACTTAGAACCAACCAGTCAGAATAAACGTCAGTTAGAACTGTTCTCTATAGCTAGCCAAAATAGATTGAGTCAGAGCCCACTACCGAACAACACATGAGTTCCTACACCTGCACATGAGTTCAGTGTCTATGTGTGTGTGTGTGTATGTGTGTGTGTATGTGTGCATGTGTGTGTGTGTGTGTGTGTGTGTTTTCTTTTATAAGCCCAACTTGACAAATATTCACGGTCATAGCTTCAGCTTCTGAAGTCTGACACATGGCCCTGATCAATCAGTCTTAGTGTGTGCATTCAATAAACTATACCTGTGTGACTGACAAACCTTGTTTGTGTAGTTTCTGGGCAACTCTTGGACCCCAATAATAAATATTAAAAAGTTTTTAAAATGATGTGATCATAATTTAAAAATAAATAATAACTGGTGTGCCAATCTCTCCATGGCAAGTAACTTCACAAATTAAAAAATGATATTCAAGTATACCAAATAATTCTAGAACATCATTATAAAATATGTCAAGCATTGAAATGCACCATGCCATTTTATAGGTTTTTCACTGAACTATTATAAATTACAGAGTAGCAGGGAGTTTTATTTGACTATTTTCATATCCCAGAAATCATCTAATTAATATGTAAGAAGAAGACAACTATTACTATTTGTGGATTGCATTCATATAGAGATATCAGTTATGCTAAAACATTGCAGGGCATGTCCACAAAATAAATATAGGCAATACTGTGAAACAACGTAAGTTATATATTGTATTATATAAAAATATATTTTTAGGGGATCTAGATCTCATCACACACACACACACACACACTCAGGATAATGGATCACATTGTGAACTCTCAAGTGCGCATTATTTCCTGAAAATGTCTGGCTCTCATAGTCACATGGCTTAGATTTAGCATACACTATTAATTCTTCTGGCTATAATACAGACATACCTTTAGTATACACCTTTAATCTCAAACAAAGAAGGTAAAGTTAATTTATAGAAGGAAGCATACAGGTTTGAAAATGATTTCTAATCAAATGGCAGACAAAATGAAGAATTAGAGAGAGATTTGACAGAATAGGATGTGTCCAGTTTTCAGGAGATGAGAGAGGAAAGGGAAGCTACTTAAGAGAGCAGTGCAGAAAGAGACTGGAAAAGGAGGTAGTTCTACCAGGAGGGTTTTATAGAGACAGGTTGAGGAGAGAACATGCTAGACACAGGTAAAAACAGAACTAGCCAGAGAATGGGAAGAAGCCAGAAAATTAGAACAGATTGCTATAGAGCTAGTTGGAGGTCAAGCAGAGCAATTCAGGAGAGGCCAATTAAGAATCAAGATTGGATCAGTCAACTTGGAGAGAAATTTTGAGCCAGAAAAGCTAAGTTGAACCAGGCAGCAAGAGTACAAATACAAGTAGGAAGGAGTGAGTTTATTCAGTCGCATGTCTAAGAGACAGAAAATATTCTAGGACTTGATTGGATTGTACAGAGGCTAGATGCTTCTAGGACTAGGTCTAGGTTTACAGACTGAAACAGTAAGCCTTGGAGACAACAATTACATCAATTGAATAAAAAATATTTTTACTTACACACACGCACACACACACACACAGGCACACACACACACACACACACACACACACACACACACCGCAAGATGAAAAACACACTTCTCCCTTCAAAGGGAATAGAAGATGTTTTGTTCTGGAGTCAAATAGCATTTTGCAGATGCAACAGGGCTGATTTGCATATGAGCACACAGAAATTAGAACAGCACGCACAAGAACTGTACCAATTCAACCAACACAAACATCAGAGCACTAGGTAGGGGATATACGGTCCCAAAACTCTACCTCCAGCCAAGAAGCTATTTGTATAGCATCCAGGGGAGAGAGAAAAATCAGTATTCTTCAATAAAGTGATATTAGGCATATCAACTGCACTCCAGGGCAGGCAACACAAATCATACTTTGTGTTTTGTTTTAGTGTTTTTTTTTTATTTTGTTATGATTGATTTTTAAGAGAGAAAGAACACAGAGGTAGGTGAGGAGGGATGGGTGGGTGAAACATCTGGGAGGATATGTGAAAGAATATGATAAAAAGTACTTCCAAAAATATGAGGAATTAGAAATTTGTTGATTGTCATCTAATGGTCACTCTAATTTGGTAATTGGAGAAATAGGTCCAATATTGTAAAATTCAGATACTGTTTATGACAGTGTCTTGTGTGTACAACATAAGGGTCTTGAAATCTTGCTTCTCCTATCTCAGCCTCTCTATTAGTAGTATTGTTTATTTCATGTTTTTGCATTATAGTATGGTTTTTAGAACAGCTTACATATTTCAAAAGTATTTATATACCTAAAAGAAATGTAGACAATTAAATTGGGAAGGGGCTTATAAGAGAAAAACAAAGAGTGAGACTGAATGCTTTGTTTGAAGTTTGTAACTCTTGTATCAAGCTTGAAGAGGAGGATTTTATAAGTTACTCTTTATCTGAGATGAATGCTTTTCCAAATTATCACAGCCAATGAACCAGGTTCTTACCCTCACCTAATGTCTGTGCCACCCTCCAAGCATAACAATTGTTCATTGAAACAGTTGGTGAATGACTTTATGTGTAGACCATCTTAATACACACACCATTTCTTAAATGAATGTAACCTGTTCTCTGTGGGCTGAGAATAAATTCACTCACTCAAGTCAGATAAGTTTGACCATAGCAGGAAGTCTGTATCCAAAAATCGTGTCTACAATTCATTCCTTGGTGCAGCAGAACTGTCACCTCTCAGCTTAGCTATGATGGAGGTAAAATCCTTTGGTGCTGTGAGGGTCATTGAAGTAAAGCCTTATTATAATGAAATCCAATGTTTAAAAATTGTTCGTATTTTGGGCTTGTACCACAGTAAGAGCCAAGTTTTTAAAATCCACTAAATACAAAACAAACAAAAAGACTTTATATATTTATGTTCATTTAAGAAAATGCTAGTAGTGATGTATTATTTTGAAATATACAGTAAATATGTTTGGAGTTATTTAAAATTTATATTGAGAAAAACATATGTATTTTCAGTATTGCTATAGACAAGCATCTACATAAGTGTTAAACTGATTGTTGTTTTATATCAAACAACTTTTATAATACTTATGTTTATTGTTATTATATAAATTTTAAAGAATATGACAAAAAAAGTTGTTGTAGGTATTGAAGGGGTGTCTCTGGGAGGAGTTGTGGTACAAAAGGGAAAAAGACTATGATGCAATTCTATTTACTTAAAATACGTTTTTAAATGTTAACAAATTCAGATAAATTGAAATCATGTAACTTTTCTCATCGTAATGCAATAAAAGTTAAAAAAAGAAAACACTTTCAATGTTCACTAAAAATAGTTTATAAAGCTAAAAATAGTATATAAAACAAAAAATACTATGTGTGATTCTTAAAGATTAATTATTTCAAAAGTACAGATTCTAGCATGTAACTAAGACAAAGTGTTTAGGATGGTATCTTACTTTGTTAGGTACTAGGAAGCCAGAATGTTATTCTTAAAATCAATTAACATTCATTTTATCACTTACCAGTACAATAATTATTTTGGAGACAATTTAATTAACTTGATTTGATGAAATCTTTTTAAAAATTTTTTATTAAATGTTTTCTTTATTTACATTTCAAATGATATCCTCTTTCCTGGTTTCCCCTCTGAAAAAAATAAACCCTGTTCTCTCCTCCCTCCCCCTGCTTACCAACCCACCCTGGGGCATAAAGCCTTCACAGGACCAAGGGCCTTGCCTCCCATTGATGACTGACTAGGCTATCCTCTGCTACATATGCAGCTGGAGCCATGAGTCCCACTATGTGTATTCTTTGGTTGGTGGTTTAGTCTCTGAGAACTCTGAGGGTACTAGTTAGTTCATATTGTTGTTCCTCATAAGGGGCTGCAAATCCTTCAGCTCCTTTGGTCCTTTCTCTAGCTCCTTCATTAGGGACCCTGTGCTCAGTCCAGTGGCTAGCTGTGAGCCTCTACTTTTGTATTAGTCAGGTACTGGCAGAGCCTCTTAGGAGATAGCTATATCAGGCTCCTGTCAGTCAGCACTTGCTGGCATCCATAATAGTGTCTGGGTTTGGTGATTGAATATGGGAGGAATTCCCAGGTGGAGCAGTCTCTGAATTGTCCTTCCTTTAGTCTCTGCTCCATAGTTAGTCTCTACAACTCCTTCCATGGGTATTTTGTTCCCACTTCTAAGAAGGATCAAAGTATCCACACGTTGGTCTTCCTTCTT
Source organism: Mastomys coucha (assembly GCF_008632895.1). Taxonomy (NCBI): domain Eukaryota; kingdom Metazoa; phylum Chordata; class Mammalia; order Rodentia; family Muridae; genus Mastomys; species Mastomys coucha. The sequence continues at coordinate 29,104,159 of NW_022196910.1, read as the reverse complement.
CTTGAATTTCTTGTGATTTGTGGATTGTACTTTGTGTATTCTGATCTTCTGGGCTAATATCAATTTATCAGTGAGTGCCTACCATGTGTGTTATTTTGAGATTGGGTTATCTCACTCAAGATGATATTCTCCAGATCCACCCATTTCCCTAAGAATTTCATAAATTCATTGTTTTTAATAGCTGAGTAGTACTCCATTGAATGAATGTACCACATTTTCTGTATCCATTTCTCTGTTGAGGGACATCTAGGTTGTTTCCAGCTTCTGGCTATTATAAATAAGGCTGCTATGAACATATTGGAGCATGTGTCCTTATTACTTTACTCAGTGATAAGTGTGTCAAGGAAGAAATAAAGGAAGAAATTAAAGACTTTAGAATTTAATAAAAATGAAGCCACAACATACCCAATCTTATGGGACACAATGAAAGCAGTCCTAAGAAGAAAACTCATAGCTCTGAGTGCCTCCAAAAAGAAACAGGAGAGAGAATACATTAACAATTTGACAATAAAGCTTTAGAAAAAAAAGAAGCAAATTCACCCAAGAGGAGTATAATGCATGAAATATTCAAACTCAGGTCTGAAATCAACCAAGTGGGAAAAAAAAGAACTATACAAAGAATCAACCAAATCAGGGGCTAGTTCTTTGAGAAAATCAACAAAATAGATAAATCAGACTAACTAGAGGGCACAGAGACAGTATCGTAATTAATAAAATCAGAAATAAAAAGGGAGACATAACAACAGAAACCGAGGAAATCCAAAAAAATAATAAGATCCTACTACAAAAGCCTATACTCAACAAAATAGACAAATTTTCTATACAGATATCAGGTACCAAAGTTAAATCAAGATCAGATATGTGATCTAAACAGTCCCATATCTGCTAATGAAATAGTAATAGTCTCCCAACCAAAAAAGCCCAGGACCAGATGGGTTTAGTGCAGAGTTTTATCAAACCTTCAAAGAAGACCTAATACCAATACACCTCAAACTATTCCACAAAATTGAAACACAGGTACTCTACCCAATTCGTTCTATGAAGCCACAATTACTCTTATACCTAAACCACACAAAGACCTAACAAAGAAAGAAAACTTCAGGCTAATATCCCCTGTGAATATCAATGCAAAAATACTCATGAAAAATTTTGCAAACCGAATCCAAGAACACATCAAAACGATGATCAAGTAGGCTTCATCCCAGGGACGCAGGGGTGGTTCAATATACTGAAATCCATCAATTTAATCCATTATAAAGACAAACTCAAAGAAAAAAAAAACATATGATCATTTCATTAGATGATGAAATCTTAAAAATACATATTACACTGTTTGTTATATCTTTTGTCATATATAGCAATCATTAGTAATGCTTAAATTTTATGACATATTTATACAGCAGATAATTTAATATTCCATAGCACAAATGTACAAATGTTTCCTATATAAAACAGGTATAAAACAGAATTCCATGAAGAAATTTTGTGTAGTTTAAAATGAGCTTCGAAGAAACTAAAGCTAAAGAAAAGCTAAAATTAAATATTTATTCAACACAGCTTTCTTCCACATTCAATTTTTATTTACTCAAAATGCCAGAGTTTCTGAGTATTTTATAGACAAGAATATGCTTCCTTCAAATTGATTCAGTATTCTTGAAAGAACAAATGCCTAGAAATTTTGTTGTTATATGTTTCTAAATTAGAGTATTTTTTCAAAAAAAATCTTTATTTTCATATTGCATCCATAAATTAGAATAATAAAACAAAAATATAAAAAAATTATGAGAGGCAAACACAGGTAAAAATTGATTGTGAAGCGATTATATTATGGATAAGAATATTTATTCCCCAGAAATAATGTTTAGCTTTAGAGAGCACTCTGGGTTTCATTTCCTAATCAGTGTGACTATATTGTGATTATAAATATTTAAAAAATTAAGCAGATTATCTTGAAAATTCATAAGAATCACATTCAACTTCTTATTCTATTATAGATATGTAGCAACTACTAGTTATTTTACTGAAATTTAAAACCAATAACTAATTTTAAATTCTCACTCTTGAACACATAGATAAAAAACATTTTAGTGGTATCACTAGGAGTAGTATTATGCTTCTATTAAAAGCTGTTTCTTTTAGAAAATGTACCATTGAAATAATAATTTGAGGTAATTCAAGATTTTTCTGCCTGCATATAATCAAGAACACTATAAACAATATTATATAAAGTATAACGTACAGGCCACAACATTTGATATCTAATGATTTTTTATATTTGAGGAAGAAGAAGAGATGGTTAAGGAAGTTTCAAAGTGGATGGATTTAATAATTGTCTTAGTTTTCACTTGTTGCTGAGACAAAATTATCTCACAAAAGCATCTTAAATAAGAGAATATTTACTGTGGCTCACAGTTAAGTGCTTCAGTGTATCATGGTAGGGAGGTCACAGCCCTAGAAACTGGTATTAATTTATAGCTGATGACATGGGCTAGAGAGATGAATCAATGGTTAAGAATGTGTCTCTGGTGGAGCCTCTCAGAGAAGAACCATGCTAGGCTCCTGTCTGTAAATACAACCTAGCATCAGTAATAGTGTGAGAGCTTGGCATCTGCTGTCCACTGTCCTCTGAGAGGTTCTACCAGCAGCTGACTGAGACAAATGCAGAAACTCACAGCCAAGCACTAGACTGAAGCAGGGGACCCCTGTGGAAGAGTTAAGGGAAGAATTGAAGGAACTGAAGGGGTTGACAACCCATTAGGAAAACCAACAATGCCAATTATCCTGAACCCTGCGAGCTCCCATAGAGTGAGCCACCAACTGAAAAGCATACACAGGTTGGTCAGAGGTCCCTATGCAGCAGAGATGAACATATGTAGAAGAGGACTGCATTGTCTGGCCTTAGTGGAGGAGGATATGCCTAATCCTGCAGTAACTTGATGCCACAGATCCTTAGGGAGCTCACCTTCTCAGAGGTGAAGGGAAGAGGGAAATCTGTATGGGGAGGGGAACCAGGAGGGGGAAATATTTGGGATCTAAAAGAAAAATAAAAAAGAATCTGTCATTGGATAGGCAAGCCACAAGTATCACAACTATGCGAAAGACTCGTGGACAGCCCCTGTTCCCATTGTTAAGATTCCCACAAGAACACCAAATGACTCAACCATAACATACATACAGAGGAATTAGGTCACACCCCTACAGCCTACCTAATCCCTGAAAATTCCCATGAGTCCCAGTCACTTGATCATGTGTTTGTGGGCTATATTCTAGGGATGTAATATATGAGAGAAGGAGGAGGAGGAGGAGGAGGAAGAGAAGCAGAAAGAGGAACAGAAGGAGAAGGAGAAGGA
>NW_022196910.1:29091648-29100578 GCF_008632895.1 Mastomys coucha | reverse complement strand
AAGAGGAGGAGGAGGAGGAGGAGGAGGAGGAGAAAATGAAAAACATGTGTCTCTGTCATCCATGTTATGTGAATCATTACTGGTTTTAACTTCAGGTCCATGGGAGCTGAAGCTCTTCAGGTTTCCTTGAGCACACACACATGCATTACATACACTTATAGACACACACTCATACACATAAATAAAAATAAAATGTAAATAAGGAGAGAGAAACAAGTAAATGAACCTACTCACGTTCCTTTCTCCAGTTATATAGCCTAGAATACCAATCAGAAAATTGTGCAACCCTATCAGGTATATATTCCTGCTTCAATATCTCCTTCAATCTAATCCTCCAAAGGCATACCTAGACTTTCTTGTGCTAAATGAATCTACATTCTCTCACTGTAATTCATCAATTGCTTACTGAGACCAGATGCTTTCATTATAACATTTAGAAACTGCAAAATTGTTATATACTTACTAATCTTCCCATTTACAGTTTTAATATACTCATTCAAAATACTGAGTAAATAAAGTATTTGCATCAGCACATGAGTGGCAATTTACAAATATTAATATAAATAAATGTGTAACAAATAATATATTATACTGTAGTCTAAATTGAACTCTTTCATTGAATCTACTATATACTCTGGAGTAAATACTACACATATTTTAATGGAGGTAGGTATAATTGCCATACTAAGAATGGGGTGAGAGTTAAATCATAAAAAAATACAAAAAAATAGAAAAAAATCATTAAAATTAAGTAAAAATTATAATATTCATTTGTTAAATTTAACTTACATGAGCAATAAATTAAAAACTCTATAAAATTAATACTTAAAATGCCATGTATGTATGTGTAGAATACTACTTACACATTTCTGTTATATATGAAAATATAAGTGAACCTAGAAGGCATTATTTTATGTTGCAAAAGTCAAGTGCAGAAATGCAAGCATATCGGATATCACTTATATTCTGTATCCAAAAAAAATTAAAGCCACATAATTTTAACACTGAGGAAAGCTGAGAAAAATGTAGAGAATAGGAGATAAGAGTATGCCTAGCAAAGTGGATAGAGTTTGTTATAGGTGAGGAATTTAACTGTAGTCTGGATTGTACAACATGATGAACACAACGAATACTATGGCGCTTTCAAAATAACTACAAGGGAATTGTTAAGGCTATCAACCCAAGAAAACATTAAGGAATAGGTGATAAGTGTGTTAATTATTCTGATGCACCAATTCTACTATATGTATAGATAGATAGATAGATAGATAGATAGATAGATAGATAGATAGATAGATATAGGTGATAAGTGTGTTAATTATTCTGATGCACCAATTCTACTATATGTATATATATACATATAGATATACATATATCAAAGCATCACATTATACTACACACTATGTACTTTCTGTTAGTCCAATAAAAAAATACCACAAGCCACAATAATATGTAATTGCCTGTGTTTTATACAAAAGACATTCTAGAGATAAAAATAATCATCATTTAAAAACAACAGGTAAGAGGCAGGAGGGAGAAATCAGCAGAAAGTGTTCATGCTGCTTATGCCTAGGACTACAGTTGGTTTCCCAGCATAGATGACCTATAACTCCCTTAACCTACAGGCCCAGAGGATCAGACACTCTCCTTTGATCTTCTCCATACATACAGAAACACTCACAGACATGGACACACATGCAGGCAGAAATACAAAAATAACATTAAAACAGGGCTGGAGAGCTGGCTTAGTGGTTAAGAACGTTGGCTGCTCTTCCAGAAGTCCTGAGTTCAATTCCCAGCAACCACATGGTGGCTCACAACCATCTGTAATGAGATCTGATGTCCTCTTCTGGTGTGTCTGAAGACAGCTACAATGTACTCATATAAATCAAATAAATAAATCTTTAAAAATAAAGTCATTTTCCATCCTTCCTCCTCATAAAAAAAATAAAATAATATTAAAGGGAGAACTAATAAACAAAATGTACTCTATACATTTGTTTTTTTAAAAAGTGAATTATCTAAGCCATTCTGTGTAGAAAATTAAGCATATATTTTGCAAAAGTTCAACATGAAAATGTTATATATAGAAAGATTACAGAGACATGGTATTCTGCAAAGGGCAAAATTAATCAGGGACTAAAAAGATCACCAGTTGCCAGGGGCGTAAGCAACAGAAAAAAAAAAATGTCAGAAAGAGCATAGATAATCCAGGACACTGAAACCACTCCTTTTGTGAGTACAATAACAGATACATGATACCATGTGGTTTTCACAATCATCATACCTATATAAAACAAAACCCAAACACAAAAATAAACTATAAATATCTTGATGGCAATGTGGCAATATCAGCTCATTTGCTACAATGAACAAGGCACACTAAGACAAGAAGAAAATAATGATGAGAACTGTGGGGAGGAGAGGAGAGAACATGGGAATTCTCTTGTTCATTCTGTTCAGTTTTCTGTGAACATAAAACTGGTCTGAAAATACATATACAGATATACATTTCTTGATAGGCTAGGGAGATTGCTTAGCTGGTAATATGCTTGCTGCAGTGTATAACTATGAGGACTTACGACTGGGTCACCAGCATGATTCACAAAATCCACAGTGTCAATGAACATTTGCAGCCACAGCACTGGGGGACAGAGACAGGTGGATCCTTAGAGCTCATTTGGATGCTGGGTATGCTAGCCAGACTTATAAGCTCCAGGCTTAAGGAGAGAATAAGGTAAAAAGTGATTAGAAAAACACATGTAGTCTACGTCTGTCTTCTGCATACATTGGCATGAGGATAAATGGACACCTACATGGTTAGGAAAAAATCTTCTGTGGAGAAAGGGAGGGAGGGGAGAGAGAGAGAGAGAGAGAGAGAGAGAGAGAAGAGGGGGAGGCAGAGGGAGAGGGAGGGAGGGATGTAGTTCAGGTGTAGTAACTGGGTTCACATTGTGGATAGTAGGCCACTTCTCATTATTTTGTGTCAGCCTCTTAAATACCTAAAGTTACAGGTATTGGACTTAAATGGTGGTTTAAAAGAACTAAAGTCCCCTTGATAATATTGGAGAATGTGGTTCATCTTATCTATCATGGAAGGCAAGGGAGTTATACATTTCCTCACAGTTAACATTAGCATACTTCAGCATTGGGAAACACAAAACAATTTGCTTTTTGCTACAAGTTTTATTTCTGTTTGAAATTTTTAGCCCCACCTACCTAAAATAAAATTATAAGGAAATTGACAAAAAGTGTTTTAATTTATTGTTTAACTGAAAATTTGTATATAGAAATGTGAAAAAAAATCATTATGGTTTTAAACAATTTCCCTGAACCCTAATTAAATTTATTATATTTATCTGAATATATTTCCATAGAGAATATCTGCAGATATATGAGATGACTTCTTTTTAAACTTCATTGGAAGTAATAAGAGAATTCTAATATAAGAAAACACAGTTTTGATCTTTCACATATTGCCCTCAAAATGAAGTAACAAGATCTTATTTCCTTGGAGGACTATTAACATGCTGTTGCTTTTTCTCTATTGATTGGGTTTTTTTAATAATGCAGAGGAACAGATACAGTATAAGTCTGAAATAACATCACAGAGTACAGACAAAAATGATGGCTTTGAGTTTAAAAGCTTTATGGTAAAATGATTTAACACAAACCTCTTCCAAAGTCATACAGCTTGAATTTTTCAATTTAGAAGGCTTTTTAATGTTTACTTTTGATACCAGTAAGTTCACTATAGTGCTGATGAGATACTTCAATACAGGCAAAAATAAATTCATTACAGAAATTTTTAACATAGAATTTTTTCTCCCATGTCCTTTATCTTTCTTTCACCTGTTCCTCCAACTGATACTCTGTGTTATAACATTATGCCCTCCTTCTATGTTTTAAGCCCAGCAGGGAACATCACATAAAGAGATTCTTGAAAAGGTAATGGCATTTACCCCATTACTAATCTGTTCTTTCTACCACTGATTAGCATCTAAATTGATGTTCAACTTCTTGTGATGAAATGACATTAATCTAGCATTTGCTGTTAAAAACAACACCTACTTTATGTTTCCTGGTGATGACACATCATTAATTTCATAGAGTGATGGTTCTAACTCTATAAACCATCAGAATATTAGCTATAAAATGCTGTATTGGAAAGAATAACAAGTATGTTTGAATATCAAGGAATAAAGATGCCCTTTTTTTGAGAAAACATTTAGGTTAGGTGATAGTGTATATTTGTAGAACTCTGGATTTCATACCAGGATCTCTTCACTATAATTCATAGGTTATTAAACATAATTAATTATATAATCACTAAAGGAATGTGAGAACTATTGACATTGGCTGAAAATACTGCTCAGTAGTAAAAAGCACTTCACATGTAATCATGAAGCCCAGAGATCAGACCCTACCATCATCTTTAGAAGTTAGGGGAACACAAGATGCTGTAACCTCCTCATCTGCTAGGAGTATTGCTGGGGCTTGCATACTTCCAAGCTAGCCAAGTAATCCAAACCCCAGATTCAGAATGAGAGCCTGACTTAAATAAGGGGGGGCATTGTAGTTACATGTGCATGTAGACTCACAAAGATACATACATACATATTTTCTCATGGAACAAAGTCCTCTGTGGAACACATTTACCCACTTAATCAAATTAGCTATGCCTGACTGTAAGAGTCAGTTATGACTGGACTTATGATTGGCATTTCTAGCTTAAAAGGGAGAGGAGTGTTACTGGATTCTTATCTGCATTTCAAGCCACCGTACAAAACCACTGTATGTACTCCTGAACTTGTTGACATCCTTTCTGAGTCTTGAGGTGATTTTAAAACATATTGACTGGAAAAGGCTATTGGTATGTGGCTCTGTAGATATGAGCATGAGAGATCTGCCATCCATTCTGTGTATGCCTTCCAGTTTGCTATCTTAGGGCCAACCACACTCCTCTACATACTTTCTCACCAATGCTGTATAAACAGAACTAACAAATTTATTGATATTTCAGGGTAAGCATTGGAATGTTACTTTGCTCAATTACTGGGAAGTTTAGAAAAGTAGGCACATAGTTGTTTCTATCTCCACTGGATTGAAATTAGCCCACAATAAAATAAGTAAAATAAAGTACAAAATTAAAAAAAAAATTGATATTTTAACTTCAGAGATAATGAAGATTCTTAAATGTATAGTCAAATGATGGTCCAACATATAAGTGTGTGTGTATGTGTATGTTTGTGTGCATATGTGTGAAAGAGAGAGAGACAGAGAGAGATACAGAGAAACACAGAGAGAGACAGAGAGACAGAGAGACAGAGACGCACAGATACACACAGAGACACAGACACACACACACACACACACACACACACATACACACACACACAGAGAGAGAGAGAGAGAGAGAGAGAGAGAGAGAGAGAGAGAGAGAGAGAGAGAGAGAGAGAGATTGAGCACTACATGGGATGTCGCCAAAAGTCCCTTGGGTAAAATTTGGTTCCCAGAATACACTATTGGGAAGTTGAAAATTTAACAGATGGGGCTTAATGTGAAGAGAATTCTTCTGGTCACTGAGACATGCTCTTCACAGGACCCTGAGATTATTATCTCCACTGCTGATCGTCTTTTATTCACTAGCTGTCAGGAAAGTGGTTTTGTTCCATTATTCACTCCATGTCAAGATGTGTCTTCTTTAATCTGAACTCAACACTTTTGAAATTATGAGCCCTTGGATAGCCTTTTCCATGTTCTCTAGCATTGTTAAAGTGAGGAAAGACACCTTCCTCAAAGATACTCAAGCAAACAAGTATTTATAGAATATATATTAATACTTTCAGTATAGCAAGAGGTTTTGAAATATATCTTGGTCAATATCTTCATTGAGCTAATTTACATACAAATTGGCTCAAATATTTTTAATCTTTTGAAACAAAAAAAAACTTGAAAACTTGTGATAATCTATTTTGGGTTTACAATGCATTGCTGTTTAATAGAATGTGTTATTCTATTTTTTTTTATTACTATAACAAATACCAGACAAAAGTCAATTAAGAAAACAAAAGCTTGGGGTTGGGAATTTAGCTCAGTGGCAGAGAACTTGCCTAGCAACCACAAGGCCCTGGGTTTGGTCCTCAGCTCTGAAAAAAGAAAAAAGAAAAAGAAACAGGAAAAAAAAGAAAAAAACAAAACAAAACCTGTGAGTGGTGATATGATCTGTCATGGCAGGAAAAGCCAAATATCAGGACCTTGAGGAAGCTGGTCATTCTGTCTCTAATCAGAAAGTAGTGAGGAATAGAGTTGTTCTTATTACATTCTTGGTTTATTTACCCTGAAAATGCAGACGATGGAATGATAATATCCCGATTCAGGGAGAAGTTTCTAGCCTCATATCAATGTGTCATTAAATGTGCTTACAATCATGTCAAGAGATTTGTCTTCTAGGTAATTCTAATTCCCATCAAGCAGACAATGGACACAAATCATAGCAGAGAGTCATTCTGTCATCCAATTCATCTCTAAACTTCATTCATTTTAACCAAGTTCCTGATTCTGCGATTATATGTAACCTCTAATCACCTGAGGCCCTAGAACCCTTTCTTTCTTTTTGGTTCTTGACTTATTCCTAACAACAGTGATGATAGACAATTTTGAGAGAATGTGCATTCAAAATATACTCACTATATGCTTAAAATTGCCAGTAAATACCAACAATAAATATTAAGATGCTTTATGTTTGCCTCTCAGAAGGACTTTGTGCAAGTGAAAATAATGATGATAACCTGTTTTATTTTAGTAATATCTAACACTTGCTGGGCTCATTCCAAAGCTTCTGGGGCACTTCAGTTAAGTTTATCTTTAATGATAGAGTCTAGTTATCTTAATTACTATGGACTGTCCTTATGTATTAGAAAATAGGACCAGAGTAAGTATTCTGAAGATACCTTGACTAGGATACTAAAACAAATATTCATTAACATTTCAAAACCATTCTTAATATCTATTAATATCAATGGACTCAATTCCCCAATAAAAAGACATAGACTATCAGACTGGGTACGTAAACAGGACCCAACATTTTGTTGCATACAGGAAACCCACCTCAGTGACAAAGACAGACACTACCTCAGAATAAAAGTCTGGAAAACAATTTTCCAAGCCAATGGTCCTAAGAAAAAAGTTGGAGTAGCTAGCTCTTTATCAAATAAAATCGACTTTCACCCTAATGTCATCAAGAAAAATAAGGAGGGACACTTCATATTCATTAAAAGTATGATCTACTAAGATGAACTCTCAGTTCTGAACCTCTATGCTCCAAAAGCAAGGGCATCTACATTCATAAAAGAAACTTTACTAAAGCTCAAAGCACAAATTGCACCGCTCACAATAATAGTGGGAGATTTCAACACCCCACACTCTGCAATGGACAGATCATGGAAACAGAACCTAAACAAAGACACAGTGAGACTAACAGAAGTTATGAAACAGATGGATTTAACAGATGGATTTATCTATAGAACTTTTAATCCTAAAACAGAAGGATATACCTTATTCTCAGCACCTCATGGTACCTTCTCCAAAATTGACCATATAATTGGTCACAAATCAGGCCTTAATGGATACAAGATTGAAATAACTCCTTGCATCCTACCAGATCACCATGGACTAAGGCTGCTCCTCAATAGCAACATAAACAATAGAATGCCCATATACACATGGAAGTTTAACAAAGCTCTACTCAATGATAATCTGGTCAAGAAAGAAATAAAGAAAGAAGTTGAAGATTTTCTACAGTTTAATGAAAATGAAGCCACAACATACACCAACTTATGGGACACAATGAAAGCAGTCCAAAGAGGAAAATTCATAGCTCTAAGTACCTCAAAAAAGAAACTGGAGAGAGCATACACCAGCAATTTGACAGCATATTTGAAAGCTCTAGAACAAAAAGAAGCAAATTCACCCAAGAGGAGTCAAAGGCAAGAAATAATTAAACTCAGGGCTGAAATAAACCAAATGGAAACAAAACGAAGTATACAAAGAATCAACCAAACCAGGAGATGGTTCTTTGAGAAAATCAACAAAATAGATAAAGCCTTAGCCAGACTGACTAGAGGACAAAGAGACAGTATCCTACTTAACAAGATCAGAAATGAAAAGGGAGTCCTAACAACAGACACTGAGGAATCCAAAAAATCATGAGAACCTACTACAAAAGCATATACTCAACAAAACTGGAAAACCTGGATGAAATGGAAACTTTTCTAGATAGATACCAGGTACCAAAGTTAAATCAAGATCAGATCAATGACCTAAACAGTCCCATATCTGCTAATGAAATAGAAACAGTCAGTAATAGTCTCCCAACCAAAAAAAGCTCAGGACCAGATGGGTTTAGTACAGAGTTTTATCAGACCTTCAAAGAACACCTAATATCAATAGGCCTCAAACTATTCCACAAAATAGAAACAGAAGGTACTCTACCCAATTCCTTCTATGAAGCCACAATTACTCTGATACCAAAACCACACAAAGACCTAACAAAGAAAGAAAACTTCAGACCAATTTCCCTTATGAATATCTATGCAAAAATACTCAATAAAATTCTTGCAAAACAATTCCAAGAACACATCAAGATGATCATCCATCATGATCAAGTAGTCTTCATCCCAGGGATGCAGGGATGGTTCAGTATATGGAAATCCATCAACATAATTCACTATATAAACAAATTAAAAGAAAAAACATGATCATCTCATTAGATACTGAGAAAGCATTTGACAAAATCCAACATCCCTCCTTGATAAAAGTCTTGGAAAGATCAGGAATTCAAGGCCCTTACTTAAACATTGTAAAAGCAATATACAGCAAACCAGTAGCCAACATCAAACTAAATGGAGAGAACTTGAAGCAATCCCACT
>NW_022196910.1:29049209-29091178 GCF_008632895.1 Mastomys coucha | reverse complement strand
AAAAAAAAAAAAACAAAACAAAACAAAACAAAACAAAACAGGATAGCCAAAACTATTCTCAACAATAAAGGAACCTCTGATGGAATCACCATCCAGGACCTTAAGCTGTACTACAAAGCAATTGTGATAAAAAAACTGCATGGTATTGGTACAGTGACAGGCAGTTAGATTAATGGAATAGAATTGAAGACCCAGAAATGAACCCACACACCTATGAACACTTGATCTTTGGCAAAGGAGCTAAAACCATACAGTGGGAAAAGGAACGCATTTTCAACAAATGGTGCTGGCTCAACTGGCAGTTAACATGTAGAAGAATGCAAATTGATCCATTCCTATCTCCTTGTACAAAGCTCAAGTCCAAGTGGATCAAGGATATCCACATCAAACCAGATACACTGAAACTAATAGAAAAGAAAGTGGGCAAGAGCCTTGAGCACATAGGCACAAGGGAAAATTTCCTGAACCAAACACCAATAGCTTATGCTCTAAGATCAAGAACTGACAAATGGGACCTCATAAAATTAATTGCAAAGCTTCTATAAGGCAAAAGACACTGTCAATAGGACAAAATAGCAACCAACAAATTGGGAAAAGATCTTTACTGATCCTATATCTGATAGAGGACTAATATACAATATACATAAAGAACTCAAGAAGTTAGACTCCAGAGAACCAAATAACCCTACTAAAAGATGGGGTACAGAGCTAAACAAAGAATTCTCAACTGAGGAATACCGAATGGCTGAGAAGCACCTAAAGAAATGTTCAACATCCTTAGTAATCAGGGAAATGCAAATCAAAACAACCCTGAGATTCCACCCCACACCAGTCAGAATGGCTAGGCTAAACACCTCAGGTGATAACAGATGCTGGCGAGGTTGTGGAGAAAGAGGAACAGTTCTTCATTGCTGGTGGAATTGCAAGCTGGTACAACTACTCTGAAAATCAGTTTGGCAGTTCCTCAGGAAATTGGACATAGTACTACCAGAGGACCCAGCTATACCACTCCTGGGCATATACCCAGAAGATGCTCCAACATGTAATAAGGACACATGCTCCACTATGTTCATAGCAGCCGTATTTATAATATCCAGAAACTGGAAACAACCCAGATGTCCCTCAACAGAGAAATAGATACAGAAAATGTGGTATATCTACACAATGGAGTACTACTCAGCTATTAAAAACAAGGAATTTATGAAATTCTTAGGGAAATGGATAGATCTGGAGAATATCACCCTGAGTGAGGTAATCTAATCACAAATGAACACACATGGTATACATTCTCTGATAAGTGGATATTAGCCCAGAAGATCAGAATATACAAAATACAAACCACAAACTACAAGAAACTCAAGACCAAAGTGTGGATACTTCGTTCCTTCCTAAATGCGGGAACAAAAGGCCCATGGAAGGAGTTGCAGAGACAAACTATGGAGCAGAGACTAAAGGAAGGACAATCCAGAGACTACTCCACCTGGGAATCCTTCCCATATTCAGTCATCAAATCCAGACACTATTGTGTATGCAGGCAAGTGCTGGCTGACAGAAGCCTGATATAGCTATCTCCTGAGAGGCTCTGACAGTACCCGACTAATACAGAAGTAGAGGCTCACACCTATCCATTGAACTGAGTACAGGGTCCCCAAAGAAGGAGCTAGAGAAAGGACACAAGGAGCTGAAGGGCTTGCAGCCACTTAGGATGAACACCAATATGAACTCCCCATTACTCTCAGAGCTCCCAGGGACTAAACCACCAACCAAAGAGTACACATGGTGGAACTCAAGGCTCCAGCAGCATATATATAGCAGAGGATGGCCAAGTTGGTCATCAGTGGAAGGAGAGGCCCTTGGCCCTGTGAAGATTCTATGTCCCTGTATAGGGGAATTCCAAGGCCAGTAAGCAGGAGAGGGTGAGTAGACAGGGAGAGGAGGGTTGGAACAGGGATTTGTTTTTGTTTTTGTTTTATTTTATTTTATTTTATTTTTTTATTTTTGTGAGGGGAATCTGGGAAAGGAAATATTGTTTGACATGTAAATAAAGAAAACGTTTAATAAAAAAAATTTCAAAACCATTTCTTCTTTTTATGATTATTTAATTTTCCCTGTTAGAGATAGTGAAACATGAAAGAGAAAATAAAAATTAGACTAATAGAATTTTTATATTTCAAAATGGCTGGAGGATTAGGGTTCTGACATAACCCTGTGGCTTGCTGGATGTCAGATCTAAGTCAATTCACCCACTGCTCTTTACTCTGTAAAACATGAGCTTCGCTTTAAGTTAATCCGAATATACTTTTGAAGAATCTATCCCTCTCAGTTATTCTTAATACCAAAAGAAAATAAAATTTACTGTGGATCTACAGCTGAATAGCATTTAGCTTGACTGACAATTCAAAGGTGTTCAAGTAATACTTGTGAGTGAATGTTTTCCTCACTCTATTGAATATTTTAGCATAAAGTCCCATTTTAAGCAGTTTCTTACTTTGCTGCTGAAACTCTATAAAATAACATCTTGGATGGTCCCCCTCCCACATTTTCTCATAGGCTATTTCAACAGTTTCATTCACTGTATACTACTGTCATATAACAGTAACAAGAATTTCTCTATACAGAAAAATATTTAACAATAGCCTTGGATGAGAATAATGCCATACTTTAGGGATGCTCATGAGAATCTGAATAAACAACCTGCATATGTCTGGGAATACTGAAACTTGTTAGATTCACAAGACCCTTCCCAAAGGTTGTTAGAATAAGTGAATAACTGCTGAGGGAAAACACTCTTACCTGTCTAGCAAGCTGCAAGCACTGCAGAGCTTCAGCATCATAGTGTTTGTTGTCTGTTTTTATTTGTTTGGTTTTGTTTTTATTCTCAACAATACAGGGTCAGATTTTAGGTGATGCAGCAATATTTGAGTCATCTATATTCCTGAAGTAACCACAACAATCTCCTTGGTTCACTAAACTGGACTTGGGATACATTCTTACTTTGCCATGTCTCTCTCTCTCTGTCTCTCTGTCTTTCTGTCTCTCTGTCTCTGTCTCTCTGTCTCTCTGTCTCTCTCTGTCTCTGTCTCTCTCTGTCTCTCTGTCTCTCTGTCTCTCTGTCTCCCTGTCTCCCTGTCTCTCTGTCTCTCTGTCTCTCTCTCTCTCTCTCTCTCTCTCTTTCTCTCTCTGTCTCTCTCTCTCTCTCTAAGGTAAATGGGTTTTTCCCAAGTGATAGTGACACACAATTATAGTTTCTTATACACTCTAAATAGGTAGATAGGTAGATAGATAGATAGATAGATAGATAGATAGATAGATGGAGGGTTTAATATATTGATTTTTAAAATTTGATGTTTTTATCTAGGGAAGTTGAAAATAGAATCAGGTATTTTACTTAAAACTATGTTTCTCTTACCCTCTTAGCACAAACTGGTTACAAATATATTTGAAATATTAAACATTTAACATGAGTCTTGGTCACTTCCTCACCTTTGTTACCTTTGGATGGTTTCTTTTACTTCTGCCTAATTTAAAGATAGTCACTTTTGCTAATAACTAGTACAGCAAAATATGATGAATTCCTCCTAAGAGATTTTATAATAGAAAAATACTGCTTTCTCTCTTCTGTCCTTCATTCCCTCAGCCTTCCTCTCCTATCTCCCCACTCTCCTTTCATTACCATGTTGAATATAATTTTTGTACAATGACCAGCAAGGAATCAAGACCATAATTACAGTATTATAATAAAGCTATCCACAGTCTTGTAGGTAAACATGGAAGAAATTTCTATTTCATCAAGATTGAAGTAATTTCAGTCAAGAATGATGTAATTGACTACTGTGAGAAAACCAAAGCCACATGATGTCCTTAATGTGTGAAAGAATTAGACTAAAAAGCACACAATTACATAGCAGATTTAAACTCTCTTTCTAGTCTGCTTCCAGATTATGTGGATACCAACTCTTCTCTAGAGTGGCCATACTCCTCCTCATCCTCATCCTCCTCATCCTCATCCTCCTCATCCTCATCCTCCTCATCCTCATTCTCTGGTTTTGAATGCCCATTTGACATTCACACATAATATAATTACATAATTCAACAGAAGAATTCAATAGAGAAATTCAATAAAGGAAAATTCAATAGAGAAAACCTAGTATAATAATTTTGAAATTATATGTTTGATAATATTAAGGATAATCACTATTTCCCCTAACCTCATGCCCTTTCTAGGAAGTTATTCTCACTAATTGTTTGGTCTTTGGAAAGCTTCACTTCTGCTTCACACACACGCACACACACACACAAACACAAACACACATACATACTGGGGTGAAAGAATAGAGTATAGACAGTTCAGCTATGAACGAGAAGATTCATAGAAAGACAGCACTACCAGTATTGGGAACAGAACATGTAGTTGCTACAATCACAGGAACATTTGGCTATTATCTTGAGACTCAGAAATGAAGCTTTCCAGGTGCCATTAGGCAATTCTGGCTCACATACTCTCTTCCAAAGGTAGGTGATGGTAGTGTGGCATTGAGGTGGTACACAAATATGATAAATGGAACCATACACAGCTAAATGTAGATCTCATATCAGAGTTGGACCCTGTGATATGCTGGTTCCATGTCAACCCCAGCTTCTATTTTTATTCTACATCTTATATTTACAAAGGCTTATACATTTTTTAAGTTATTTTCCACCATTAGTGATACTAAATGAAGGCAACAAGTTACACTGCTTAAGTATTATTCAGAAGTAGGAAAATAGATGGGGGAGTTCAATGTTGGTACAAAGAAAATTTAAAGATATCATACATCTGTTTGTTAAAGATATCCTGAATCCTTAATTTCCTTACCTGTAAAATTCATTGATATGTTTGTTTTTATTTATTCAGACAGTTTGTGATCTGCTAGACTGTTGGAACTGTAACTGATTGCTTTTAATTCCTCCGATGATAGAGATTTCATTTTTCAGTGATAGCACCTGAATCCTTGTCACTAAGTATGCTACACTTTTGTTGCACACATAAAAATTTATCTTAAAGATGATAAAGACTACCTGTCCTGTTCTGTAGCTCTTTACCACAAAATATAGAGCATGTGATATGAACAATATTATAGTCATGTATAATATGAAATATGAAAATATATAGTAGCTAAATAAACAAGCTCAGTTCATTGGGAGGTAAAGAGTACTAAAGTAGCCATCTTTTTTCCAACTGTATCAAGTTACTCTGAACTTCCACTTGACATCAAAAGAGTTAGTAAGAAAAGAAGTATTTGAAACCATAGCCTAAAAGATCAAAATAAGGGATGTTAATAAGCAAGCAAACAGGTAGTTGGGATAATAGTGTTATCAGTGAATGGACAAAAAGGAAACATAAATATGTTTTAAATTAATAGCAACAGAATAAAAAGCAGAATTCTTCAGTGGTGAGGAAAAGACACACATGGCACGAAAACTCTATGACCTGTTTGTAAAAATGGTTTATGAAGAAGACCAAAGAAGATCCCATCAAAAGACAAAGCAAATGTAAAGAGCAGAGAAGAGGGAAGGAAGCCATACTGCAAAGTAAAATCTATTTACTTTTAGCTGCTGATGAAAACAGAAGTGTTTATCTCTCAGCAGCTTATTACCTCTGGTCCATTGTGACATCTTCAATGCAAGTTCCTTGCTTTTGATGGATTTTTTTACTTTTTTATTTTCCACCAAGTTGCTTTTTTGTTCACTGTTGATGCCATAGATCAAAGATGCATTTTGCCCTTCCTAATCTCCTTCTATTGACACTCTTCCCCACATATTGTCACCCTCACTAAGCAGAGGTTTCAGGCAGATAAGCCCAGGCAATGTTCACTTTCTAATGCTTAATAAATTAGACTTTTCTGAGAAGTGAAGGCTTGTTCAAACGTGATGAGTAAAATGCACTCAAGTCTTAAACTATTTTTTTGTTCTGTTTTATCCAAATAACCTGCAGAACTGATAGCTGGAGTTTTATTGAAATGCAAAAACATGTTTTTTGTCTTTCGTATAAGCCAAATATTTCTAAAGAGATATAAATAGTGTATGTGAAAATTAGACAATTGGGGAGGGGATTAGAATGTTACATTGCCATAAAAACAACAATAACAAAAACAAAAACACAATTATTCTGGCAATGCATTGGCCACACTCAAGGTAAAAATGATGGCCACAGTCTATGGTCCTACCACATTAAATAAATAACCTACTATAAACGATAATGAAGGAATCAAACCAAAGAACAACTTGAAGACTATTAAAATAATACAACACAAAATTAAAAAACCCACAAGAAGACAAGAACATAAAGTACATTTTATTAAAGTTAATGAAAAGTGGAATTTAAGAAAAATCTGAGATATGGACATGACCTTAAAAAATACTATAAAATGAATAAAATTAATATTATAATACATGTGTTATTATATCTGATTCCTCACCAAAGTATTTGTGTGTATGTACATGTGTGTTTCTCTTTATGTGCTATAAATACATACATGAGTGCAAGAACATACATGATAGTGCACAGAAAGCTAGTTTAAGTTGCCACCACAGGGCAGAATCTCAGTGTTGTAAAATATGTCACATGATTTCTAGGCTTTAAACTTTTATCATGAAAACGAAGGACTGACATAGAAGTTAAAAATAATTCCATAGCCAGGCAGTGGTGGCACACACCGTTAATCCCAGTACTTGGGTGGCAGAGGCAGGTGGATTTCTGAGTTCGAGGCCAGTATGGTCTACAGAGTGAGTCCAGGACAGCCAAGACTATACAGAGAAACCCTGTCTCAAAAAGAAAAACTCCATAATTGTAAAAAATGTTAAATATTAACTTCCTTACAGAGAACATGTGAGTTGAAGACAGTGTATCAAGTACGAAGTATATTATGAACATAGCGTAAGAGCATAAAGGCCTATGTAGATGGAAGGCCAACCTGCTTGTTCACTAATAGCAGTGTGCTCCTAGTATTTTTGTCATAACACAGAGTATGGCCACATAAAGAGATCTTACTTGTAATTATTTAACATATATACCAGGTTACCATGTATTTGATAAACCAAAAATATTATCTCATAAACCTAAGATTTGGGGTGAAAAAGATAAAAAGAAAATATAGTACATGAAATAAAAAAAAAATTGAAGTCAGAGTGCTCATAAAATAATTTAAAAATGCTATCAGTAATTACTTCTCTGTGGCCATATAGTTTACAGAACCTGGCGGTAGATATTAGTGTCGGCCCCCTAACTGCTTTGGACTCTATTTTCTTTGGGCAAGACGGAGAAAGGAAATACTGGGATAGCAGTGGAGAGCTGGGTACCCAGACTCCGTGCCTTCTCTGAGAAGGGAAGTCAGTGTCAGGCTCAGCCAGATCATCACAGGAGCTTCTTCCAGTTGGTGCGGTTGATTAGGTTGAGGAGGATTCTTCACCTTCCTGGATGGCTAGGAACTGACCCTGCATTTTAGAGCCAGTTTAAATATTATCAAAAGAAGGAGTTAAAGCATCAAAAGGCTGATCTGAAAACTTTTTTTTAATCCTTAAAAGGAAATGAATATAAAAAAATTCATATAAATGTTGAATGCAGAGTACTAATTTTAAAGAGTAATATAAAAACAATTAAGAGAATTTTATCATTAAATCATCAAAATGAATTAGGTCTCAAACACATACAATATGGTTTAGTACTGAGACGAGAGAACCTGGAAAGAAACTAAGAAGAGAGATTGCATACACTCCCAAATTTGTCCAGTTTGTTGAAGCATTTGATTAAAACTTAGAAAAACATCCCCATATCACTTTAGACTTTAGAAATTTTTTAAAAGATTTTTTTTTCACATAGAAAGTGTCATGTATTAAAGTAGCTGTAGTGAACATAAATACTTTCTTCTCTCAGGTTTTCATTCGTATTTACTTATAAAGGTAGTAGCATAATATCAAATAGAATATATTTAAATTCTAAACTGCAATTCCTATGATTCTGATTAGACATTTTATGAATCTTTCCAGATACCAAAAGTAAAAGCTAGAGAATAATTCAAAGCATTGTCATGCTTGTTGGTAAATTTCCCAGGAATGGTGCTGTGCCAGGAGGTTTGGAAATGCTATTGCACAAGGACTTCAAGAGCATATTATCATTGCTGCAGAATTTTAATAGTCCAATGTATAGCAATGGGAGAGACTCTGGTAGATAAATCTCCAAACTCTTCTTCTAAAGCTAGAAATTGAATTTTAATGTTATTTTTCCTTATTTTTATGAGTATTTTTTAATAATTTTATTTTTATGTTTCTTTAATGAAATGCTTTAGAGAATCTTAGACAGCTGAGATGGGAAGAATCCTTGTCTTCCAGGAACCAAACTCTGATAGATTATTCATTTGCAAGTTGTGACCTATGTCTTACCTAAACACATGCCCACAAGAGCAACACTGATTGAGCTCAGTAGGTTTTAAGTACAGAGACACTCACACAAACGCATACTCACACAAATAAGCATAAATATAAAGGGATAATAATTTCAGAAGAGGTGATGAATTTGAGAGGGAGTATATGATAAGGGGAGCTATAGAAAGGACCCAAGGAGCTGAAGGGTTTGCAGCCCCTTAGGACGAACAACAACATGAACTAACTAGTACCCTCAGAGCTCTCAGGGACTAAACCACCAATCAAAGTATACCTGGTGGGACTCATGGCTCCAGATGCATATGTAGCCGAGGATGGCCTAGTCAGTCATCAATGGGAGGAGAGGCCCTTGGTCCTGTGAAGGTTCTATGCCCCAGTGTATGGGAATGCCAGGGCCAGGAAGCAGGAGAGTATGGGTTGGGGTGCAGGGGAGGGGGAGGAAATAGGGTTAGTTTTTTGTTTTTGTGTTTGTTTTTGATATTTTTTTCAGAGGGGTAACCAGGAAAGGAGATATCATTTGAAATATAAATATATAAATAAAGAATATATATAATAAAAAATATGCAACTTTAAAAAAAAAAAGAAAAATGACATAAATTCAGTACTTGTGGGAGAAAAAAAATCTCAAAAATAAAATGAAACCAAGGCTAAAATGGTGGGACTTGAAAATGACCCTCAAAGCCACAGACTCTGTTTGACCACATACAAAAGCTTTGTTTTTCCTACATGACTATATTATTGTAGCTGAGAAAGCTAAGATAGGTGAGGGAACAGAGTTTATTCTTAATTTTAAAAAAATTATCAAATTAGTAAAGAAAGACAGACTTTGTGTCACGACCTTTCTTTTAGCTCCAAGCAATAAGTACTGATAGATCCCTTTGCCTGGGATCGGAGGAGGGAGTTAAATCCATTTTTAAATCTACAACCTCCTCAAGCAATATGCAAGACTTCTTTTTCTGAAAAATTTTTAATTCTCATTACCTGAGAATTTTGTAACAGTTTGGCAAAGCTTACTAGTGTGAAGATGTTAACAGTTTCCATCCCCAGACAAGCACCATAGATAAAACCTCAGAAATAGACCCAGTACCAGACCGTTATGCAGCTCTAGGCTACCACCTGGTACATCCAACGTTATTTTGGCTGGTTTCAATGGTCTCAGCCCACAGGACAACCCATAGTAGCCAAGCCATAGGAGTATTATCCTTGATCCTACTAAAGAAATTTGCTGTCATACTAAATAATTATTTGATGTGATCAAGTAATATTCAACTTATAGATGTAGTAATGATTCTCAGTAATATCCAACAGAGGACTTATAATCTACATAAAAGCCCGGTATTATAAAAGTGAAAAAAAAACATTTGTTTTTATTGTAATGGTTATTTTAAAAATATTCATTTATTATTTATTTGTATGGGTCTGGGCACATGATTGTGCCTACAGAGGCCTGAAGACAGCAGCTGGAATTATGAACAGCTACAAAATCCCTGAAAAAAAAGTTGGTAACTAAAATCTGGTCTTAAGAAATAGCAACAACTGCCCTTAACACCTGAAGCTACACTTGAGAGCTTAAACCTCTTTTTTAATATTTTATCATGAATGATGATTTCACAGTGTTGAAAAACACATTTAAGTCATGGTGCTCTATTCACAGACATTAATTTCATGGGAAGGGCTTTTAAGTACTATGATAACAGTGTACTACTTTTGAATAACTAAGAACAGGATGCTACATCAGGTACTTATTTTATACTCATTTAGAAAATGAAGCAGCTCTTTCCCATTAACATCCAAATTTGCAAAGAAAGAAATAGCATATTTACTGATTCAGAGGTAAATTGTGGTCCTGGGAAGCCATGTTCTGTCTCTGTCATAGGAATTACAGTCCTTACATGGCACTGGTTCTTCTGGATTTATACTATTTTTAGCTTGGAAAGTGATAAAGTGATGAATTTTATTTTCTAAAGCTATTTAACAGACTTCTGGCTTTGGTAGATTAATTAAATACTAACTCACTTTAATTTGTTTAAGAGAATAGACCAGTTTACACAATAGAAAAATGTTCAAATGTCATAAGTTTATCCAATTAAAATTAGTTTTTTTTTTATACAGCCTAATCTCAGAGTGAATGTCAATCTAAACTGAAATTAAATAGTCAACACTGAATGAATTCAGCAGGTTGTGGGGACTGGAAGGACATGGGCTGGGACAGATGGGAAAACCATGTAATTCAAAATAAAACTAAAAATAAAGTAATTAATAAAATCACATGCAGTCAATTATAAT
Source organism: Mastomys coucha (assembly GCF_008632895.1). Classification (NCBI taxonomy): domain Eukaryota; kingdom Metazoa; phylum Chordata; class Mammalia; order Rodentia; family Muridae; genus Mastomys; species Mastomys coucha. The sequence goes on along the minus strand of NW_022196910.1, from coordinate 29,080,474 downwards.
ATAAGGAAATATAAATGATGGTGTATGCGGTTTTATAATTTTAATGTAAAACGGCTCTGTATGTCATGCAAACAGAGAAATGTGCTGGAACTATCATCTGAATCTCACGCAAAAAGTTGAGACAAGCCTCCTAAAATCGCAAAGGTCCTGTAAAGCAAAGGACACAGTCAATAGGACTAAACGGCAACCAAAAGGTTGGGAAAAGATCTACAATCCTACATCTAATAGACAGCTAATATCCAGTATATACAAAGAACTCAAAAAGTTAGAGTCTAGAGAACCAAATAACCCTATTAAATGGGTTGCAGAGCAAACCAAGAATTCTAAACTGAAGAATATTGAATGGTCTAGAAACACCTAAAGGAATACCCAAAATACAATCCACAAACTACAAGAAACTCAAGAAGAAGGAAAACCAAAGTGGGGATACTTTATTCCTTCTTAGAAAGGGGAACAAAATACTCATGGGAGCAAATAACAGAGACAAAGTATGGAGCAAGGGTTTGCTACCCCATAGCAAGAACAACAGTATCAACCAACCAGAACCGCTCCCCTCCCCAACTCCCAGGGACTAACCCACCAACCAAAAAGTACACATGGAGAAACCCCTGTTTCCTGTTGCATATGTAGTAGTGGATAGTGTTGTTGGGCATCAATGGGAGAAGAAGCCCTTGGTCTTGTGAAAGCTCAATGCCCCAGTGTAGGAGAATGCCAGGGAAAGGAGGCAGGAGTGGGGATAGAAGCAGGGAAAGAGGTGATGGGATAGGGGTTTTCGCGGGGCCGGGCAGAAACCAAGAAAGGGGATAACATTTGAAATGTAAATTAAGAAAATATGCAACGAAAAAGTTAAGAAAAGTAATTATATTTTTATACATAAGTCACTCTTTTATAAACTTTAAAATTGTATTGGATAATTATTTAAAATCTTTTTGCTACATATGGTGATAATTACACTTAAATATTATAAATTATAAGGAAAACATTTGGTGTGCATTGGATTTTTCTTTCTTATCTCTTTCTCTTTTTTTCTTTCCTTTTCTCTCCTCGTATCACTGTGTATGTGTGTCAGTCCTCTCTCTCTCTCTATCTCTCTCTCTCTGTCTGTCTTGCTGTCTCTCTCTCTGTGTGTGTGTGTGTGTGTGTGAGAGAGAGAGAGAGAGAGACTGTGTGTTTGTGTTGAGTAATTAATTGGATAACTAATGAAAAAGCTACAATTCTGTGTTAATTAAATAAAATTAGAGTATTAACACAATTAATATTTTTTAAGAGATCACATCTCATGGATAAAACAACTTCTTGAAATAAAAAATAGGTATGTTTGCATTTCTGAATAACTGGAAGAAGATATATAGGCTCCCAGTGACACCATTCATCTTTTACTTGTCAGTATTTTTCTCATTAATATTTTTTCCCTTAATGGTACTTTTTGCTCAACATATACTATGTTTGTTTGGGGGTAGATATAATCCCAAGCCTGCAAAGCACATTTTTAATATTAAAGTTTCTCATCTACCCAGAGATTTGTTCCAGGCAAAACCTAAATAAACTCTGTATTTAGTAAACATTCAAGATCTGCATTTGTTGTAAGCATCTTTAAACAAGACAGTCTAGAATGAGAGGTGATATGCTGGGAGTAGTTTTCTATCAAATGACCTGCTTTGAAGGTGTTGTAGGCTTGGGTCTCCATCTGTGCTCTAGATCATTCAGACTGATCTACTGTAGAGTTAGTTATTAGTCTTCACTCTCAGTTTTACCATCTAGCAAAAGGACCAGGGACAGAGGCTGATGTGGTAAAGGAAGTAAGCTAATGAATCAAGCATGACTTCCTATTAATACCTTAGAAATTACTCCTTTAAACACCAGTGCTCATGTGAAAGTGGACTTGTAGTAAGAGCTCTGAAATCACTGATGAATAGAAGACCTTGAAGGGGTATTTGCTTTGTCACTTCCAAGAGAGATTATATCTCTTGATAGTAAAATCATTAGAAGTACCATAAGAAATCTTCTGGCTAAAATAGTACTCTAAATACTTAAATGTGAAGAAATGCATCTTAGCAGCTAGATATTAATTGATCAAATTAGAAATATATTTAAAACTTTTCCACTATGTTGAATCAAATATCATTTCAATTACTTATAATTATTCTTTAAAACTAAGTATGTTACTTATCTGGTTTGTCTCATTTAAATATGCCCACCTGTATATACTTGTGTGTGTATATGTTTATGTATTATACGTGTTTTCATTGGCCCTTATATCCTTTCGTAAAGAATCTGGATGTTGTTTCTTTGGGGCCAGTCAGAAATTTTTCTAATACTGAATTAGAAGTAAGATAAAATGGATTTTTTCCAGCCCAGGGCTATTTCCTCATTCCAGTCAGCACTTCATATTGATCTTCTATTTCTAATTTTGTTGCCACTGATTGAGCTGAGCTCTAAATCTTCTGTTGGCTTACATGCTGTTAGGATGCTACATTGCTACCAGAAGCGCAATGTAGCAATGTTCTCATTTCAAACTCTAATTTGGTCTTATTTGCAGCAAATTAAGGTGCCTGATGTGGCACTTCAGTACCAAAATGCGTTATTATATGTCTTTCTAAACTCACCTACACAGAAAACAAGGAATATATGGTCAATACAAATATGTGCATTAGACAAAACAGCAAAATAGGACATGAAAAGACAACTATGTAATTATGCACTTCTATTCCCTGAATATCTACATTGTGTAACACCTTTATACATTTTTTTATTTTCTCATTTAGTGTTTGTGTATGTCTCTCTCTACCTTTCACCTGTCATGTATGTATGTGTGTATGTGTTTTATGTGTACATGTGTATATGAGAGAAAGAAACAAAGACATAGAGAGCTACACACAGAGAGAAACACACATACATAGAGAGAGGGAGTAAGAAAGGGAGAGAGAGAGAGAGAGAGAGAGAGAGAGAGAGAGAGAGAGAGAGAGAGAGAGATCAGAGAACCAAAGTGAGTCATTTAAGGAGAGAGGACCTTCCTGAGGTCCTCTCTCCTTATATATTCTTTGAATATATTGGATATTAGCCTCTATCAGATATAGGACCCCTAAGTGTTCCCAGGGACTAATACACCAACCAAAGAGTCTACATGACTTGGTCCATGGCTACCACTACATATGTAGCAGAGTACTACCTTATCTAACATCAATGGGAGGTGAGGCACTTGGTCCTGTTGAAGCTTGTTGTCCCAGCAAAGGGGGATGCTAAAAGGGCAAGGCAAGAGTGGATGGGTGGGAGAGTGCTCTCTTAAATGCAAAGGGGAGAAGGGATGGCATAGGGGATTTTCAGAAGGGAGACTTGGAAGGGGAACAACATTTGGTATGTAAATAAAAATAATCAATAAAAAGTAGTTGAAAAAGAAAGAAAGAAAAAGGACAAAGGACCACTACAAAAACTACTTTCACCTATATATAGGTTTTCAGAGTTGAACGCAATTGCAGAACTTTGTGGAAAATCATGCCTTACCCACTGAGTCATGTCTGTGGCCCTGCACACGTTGTTTTAAAGTGTTTTAAAACATGTCTGTTGTTTTAAAGTGTTTTAAAACAGTCAAGCCGGGCGGTGGTGGTGCACGCCTTTAATCCCAGCACTTGGGAGGCAGAGGCAGGTGGATTTCTGAGTTCGAGGCCAGCCTGGTCTACAGAGTGAGTCCCAGGACAGCCAGGGCTATACAGAGAAACCCTGTCTCAAAAAAAAATAAAAAAAAATAAAAAAAATAAAAAAAAACAGTCATGTCTGTGGCCCTGCACACGTTGTTTTAAAGTATATATTTAGACATTTATAGATGGACACATATTAAAAGTTGTTAGTATACAAACCAAATAAGTATCAAATCATCAGATCATGGCAATGGAGACACGGCTCAGTGGTAAAGCAGGACCACTATTTCAGAGTTCTGTTTGCAGAGACTGTATCTACTGGTATGCAACCACCTATAATTCAGCCCAAAGAAATCTGTTTCGCCTGGCCTTCACAGGCTTCTAAATGCATGTGCATATATCTACATAAGACACACCCCCACAATGCATACACAATTAATTTAAGGATTATAACAATGTAGAAAAATATTCAAAAGAAAACTAGTTGAGTTTATAAAGGGAATTCATGTGGATTATTAACATAACTATTTATGTCAGACATGAGGAAATTGTAGAAAAAATGATGCTCTATAATAAGAAGAAAACTAATTTGTTTTGTCATGCTCTAAAACAATGAGCTTCATTGATAACTTTTATTTATTTATTTATTTATTTATTTATTTGGATTTTTTTGAGACAGGGTTTCTCTGTATAGCCTTGGCTGTCCTGGAACTCACTCTGTAGACCAGGTTGGCCTTGAACTCAGAAATCTGCCTGCCTCTGCCTCCCAAGTGCTGGGATTAAAGGTGTGTGCCACCACCCAGCACTTTTATTGATTTTTAATTTTTGAGTTACAATGTTTTTATTAGTTGTATCAATTGTTGGTCATTTGTGTGACAAGAACAAATTGTCATTCATTTCTACTACACTATTCAAATATTTTGAAGAATGTTAAGCTAGAAGAAATAATGTCAAAACCAATTTGTGTCTTTGGCATGTACTGACCAAATCTACGACATTTTGTCTAAAGCACATGTTCCAACATTTTCCACAGTCTTCCAATTCCCAGTGAATTGTGTTAGGTTGATATACACATATATGTATCCCACATACAAAATTAACATGTCATATTTATGCTTCTTCCCAAGCTTATTATATGTACTATAGTATCTTAGAGTAAAGTAAATTGAAATTCAATTTCAAACTCTTATAAAAAGCAAACAGTAAGTAATAAAGACATCCTGTTATATCCACCTCTCTTTAAATTCCTTTTGGGTAGTTTTTTTTTTAAATTTTATAGTCTTTATTAAATTCCACTTGTCTTTCTACCATTTTTATTTTTATACTTAAATCTAGCATCCACTACTATCATGCTCATAACTTATTGTTTTAGGTTGGTCAAAATATTTGATGACCATGCCTTTTGATTAATAATTTCTAGAAAGATAAATGGTATAACATAGAAGCTCATCCATATTATGAAAATACACTCTGGATCTGACAACACAAGAGAAGTGGGTGAAACCTTGTCATAATTTGTAAGTGAAAGCTGACTATGTAAAGTTGTCCTTTATTTTCATTATAATAAAAAAAATCTGTTTTCCTAATATGTCACAGGAAGAAAGAGCTCTATGAGACCCTCTATATTTTATATACATCTTAATGTTTTTATGAAGAGAAGACAAATATTTCAAACCCAAAATGTACTCTTGATTTTGTCTTTCAGTGTATTTACGTTATTGATAATTTCTAAAATCCAGGCAAAAGAGAAACACCTTTAATATAGAAATAACTGAATATGGTAGCACAGTATAATTCTAATATTACTTAGTATTTATAACAAACCAAATGGTCATCCTTACAAAGATTTCCCAGCACACCTGTGCATTTTCAATAATAATCCCCACCTGTAGTTCTGTACTCTGATAATATCTATTCCCTGTGTATGCATGTAATATTGTATAATGTCTATTCTCTGTGCTATTTCATACTTTAGAGAAGGCTTCAGCTTCACACAGACATACAAATTATTAGAAGTTCTGAGTTGCTTTATGTGATACTTTATATCTTCTTTTGTAAAATTCCTAAAAATAAAAATTACTTAATATAAATATTTCTGACACATATTGATTTGCTTGGATGTACTGTCAATTTTAAAATGAGTTAATATTTTGTAACAAAACACATTTCATTACAATATGGGTAACATACAGTAGTGAAGTTTCCTAGTTAGCTGAACTAAAGTTTTATATCTTTAGAAAAATCAGACAAATTACATTAAAATAATAGTCAGTTGTAGTTGGATTCAAACATCATCTTGAATGATGTAACAAATTGAAACATAGACATTATTTCTCTAAAATTAGAATCAAATATGCTCTTAAAGTCTCTTTCTCTTCTTCTTCCTCTCTCTCTCTCTCTCTCTCTCTCTCTCTCTCTCTCACACACACACACACACACACACACACAGACACACACAAACACAAAGGGGGAGAGAAACAGACACAGATAATCAGAGACAGAGGTCTATAGAGAATACAAATATATATTCATGTTCACACAATAATAATAAATAATTAATGGGATGAATTTGACGATAAACATGAAAATAAACTGTTGAATAATACAAGCTACCAAAATGTTAAATCCTACCAATCAGGCATAATAGTTATAGACTTAAAAAAGCCTTTCCTGGTCATACATTAGCTATTATTGATAACATAAATTGACACAGATCCCTTAGAATGGTACTTAGTGAACCTAAGTAGTTTTCCTGGTTATACTCCAAATGCAGACATGTAGTTGAAGTTTCTAGATTATCTACTACATCTTTATAGATGAGGTATGATATTAGGAAGCAGAATGCATGGTCATCAATAGAGAAGACATTGATATGATACTATAATTATATCTGCTTTCTTTGCAGTGGTTGTGAAGAATAAAGTAGGAAAAAATAAGATGAAGAAAAATAAGATTATTTAATAATAACTGATTATGGTAACAGGAAATAAGCTTAACTTTGCAGAAGTTTTATGAGCAGAAAGAGTTTTGTAAAAATTATTGTAACAGATGAAGACACCAACTGGGGGCCACATAAAAGGATCACAGAGCTAAGACCTAGCTAAAGTTGGAAACCACACCTGCACAGACATACATTTTCTCTACCCACAGCATCCAAGCATCTGAGAGCAGAGACAGAAAAACAGATGGTGAAATGGATGGGATGAAAGTAAGCCGTGTATGGAGAAGCTACAGCATAACAATTAATGAATGATGTATATGGGTATGTTTACACAGGGGATGTGCTTGGAGACCTGTGCCATGGCTTGGGGAAAAAAAAAACACAGAAAAGTCATACTGTGAAGGAAGGAAGAGAGACAAGAGATACTTTTGAGAACAATATTCTTTTTCCTTTTTTTGTCTATCTATCATCTTCTATCATATACATATATATATATATATATATTCATTGAACAATGTGAAGATAAATCATTCAGTTAAGGAGAGTGATGGAACATTTTTCAAACGAAGTGGCTAGCTAGAACCCATACTTTACAGAGTTTTGATTTTAATTCATAGACTATAATCATAGGTTCTAGCTCCAGTGTAGGAGAATGCCAGGGCCAGGAAGCAGGGTGAGTTGGTGAGCAGGGGGATGGGGGAAGGAACAGGGGGTTTTTGTTTGTTTTTTGTTTTTGTTTTTTTCTTTATTTTATTTTATTTTATTTTCAAAGGGGAAACTGGGAAAGGAGATATCATATGACATGTAAATAAAGAAAATATCTAATAAAAAAATTTTCAAAATAAAATAAATAAATAAATAAAAATGACATTGTAGAATTAAAAAAAAAAACAGGAGTGATTGAGGAACTACTGATATCATCCTGAGTTCTACACATGCACTACATACACACACACACACACACACACACGTATGCTCATGTGAACACAAACACACTCATACGACATGTGCACATTTAAAAATGTTGAACTTTTATAACTTTCCGCACTTTCTTCCAGTGAAAAAGGTACTAGATTTATCGGGTTTTAAAACTTCTGCATGAGTTTAAGATAGACAAAGTCAGAGATGCGAGGGCAACAGGATCCATCTCCATAGCCCTGAGCTGCCTCAGCTATTCTTTGTTACATTCGCTTTCACATGTAGCACAAATAATAGTGTTACACTGACAGATTGAAATATGAGCAATGTGGTTGACTCATAAACCTAACCCAGGATTAGGTTTCCAGACCACATTATTTCTCCACTTTTATTCCTTTATGGGTCATTTGACATCTGATGGTGTCGCCTCTACTATTCTTCATTCTGCCATTTACCGCAGCATTTCATATACATTACAAACCTACAATTGCTTTATAGGATTTCAACATCCAAATGAATTATCTGCTAAGCCTATTATTTTCTTGATTCTTTGAAACTCAGAGAACTCTCCTGTCTGTTTCCACTTTTGATTTGCCTCTACTAAGGAGAACTTCACATTTAAAATTCTATCTTCCGATACTGAGCAGAAAACTTCAAGCTTTTTCTTTGTGGATTGGTATCATCAGACACTAGATTGCTTGTACTTGCATGTGTCTAACCTTTCTGAGATTTCAGCAGCATCTACACATCTGGCTAAATTCTTTCTTAGCTTTCTTTCCAAATTTTCAATATTGTAGCTTATTAATGAACTACTAAAGCATCTTCAAACATGGTATTCAGTTTTCTTGACTTTTAATATGCACCTTTAAGATAAAGCCCAATAAAATATTGTTTTAAAACTCATAGACTTGCATAGCACACACACTTTTTCTCTGCATCTGATCCACATCTGATACCAATGAACAAAATTTTTATAATTTTCTTCTATACAAATATATGATTTTTTGTTTTGATGACTAATAATCAATTAGCATGCCTTTCTCTTTAATCTCTGAGTTATTTCTTTAGTCTTGAACTCAATTGACTTTGCCAACATTTAACTATGCCTAATTTTCCTGAACAAACACATTTAAAATCTTTTCAGGCTTCCTGGTGCTTCATTCTCTCTGTCATCTGCTCATTTAAAATGTGTAGTCAGCACTCAAAAAGTAAAATATCTTGTAACAAAATCATCTTCTTGTAACTCCAATGATGGATTCCTACATTTTTGATGTAGCTCTAAACTTTTCTCAACTAGATACTGCTTTGAAATGTACTTTCCAGATTTTCTTCCCTTGACTTACCCAATCCATGCCCCCAAAGTTCTGTATCCCATTCTCTCCTATTCATACTCTATACTATGACACTTGGTGTCCAATAATGATAACCAGCACATATTGGAAACATGATTTCCTCACATCTCATCCATGATCAGAGAAATGTCCTAATTCAAGGGACTGAACTCAGGAAGTATACCCCAATGAGCATCTTAAAGATCTTAACTTTGCTGCAGATAATCACCTCATGTGAGGTCATTAAATCTCTAATCCCTGCAGCAGAGCTTTAGAAAAATGCAATGGAAGACTATACACTCCTGTTTCAATGTGTTAGCTTTGTTCTCTGGCTTTACTAATGTAATAATACTCATCAGCAATTATGATTCAGGGAAAGAGAAAACTCATTAAAAAGTGCAATATGAATATAAAGTCAAAGAACTGATTTAAAAATTTGCATCTGTTAGGAAATGAATATACATATGAGTGATTATGTTAAAAAAGTTATCTTTCATTCATAGATCAGTTTTTTTCAATTCCAACAAATATCTTACAATGAGGTTTAGCTAAAATATTCTCTTGTGAATACTTGTACAAACACACATACATACACACACACACACACTCATACACAAATGTACAATATGTATTTGAATCTGATAAACCTTAAATGCATTTTATTTTACATTCATACTTACATGATTATCTTATTTTTGTATTAAATAAAGTGTCTTTATGGCTTCTGTAATGGCTCACTGAATAAAATACTTGTTATATACACATAAGCAAGTAAAAATGATATTAATGGTATATACATAATTTCTATATATTCACACAAATATGTGTATAACAATAATAATAAAAGGTGAAGATGCTAACAACTTGAGAGATGGCAGGGTGTGAGAAGGATTTGATATAGAGCAGTTGAAGAGACTGAGGCAGGAAAAGTGAGGAAAGTTATACAACTTGTTTAAAACATTTTAAAGGGTCCATGTGTATGGGTGTTTATGTGTGTATGTGTGTGTATGTGTATGTATGTGTTTATGTATGTGTATATATAATTTTTTTAAAGATTTATTTATTATTATACATAAGTACACTGTAGCTGTCTTCAGACACACTAGAAGAGGGTGTCAGATCTCATTATAATGGTTGTGAGCCACCATGTGGTTGCTGGGATTTGAACTCAGGACCTTCGTAAGAGCAGTCAGTGCTCTTACCTGCTGAGTCATCTCACCAGCCCTGTGTATATATAATTTTAAAAAGCAGTGAAACTGTTCTTTTAATGAGGTGGGAATAGAAATCCTGAAAAATACTGTCAAACTGTAATGCCCACAGTTCTGTGTGGTTCCACATTCATCAAGCTGCACTCAATATTTAGTAAATTATTCAATACCTGGACTTTAAATTTAGTTTGTAACTTAGTTAAGGATGTAGGTTAAGAAATCATCAAAATCATCCACATAGTATCTAAGCAAAAATTGCTGGCTTCTTTCACTAATTCTTCAAAGATGAGTCAAATGTTTTTCAAAGCTTGATTATTAAATTTCTAACTAACTAAAACAGTAAATACTTAACAAATGTTTTAAATATCATTTTATTGTACTTAATATTTGTCTTTACATCTTTATCATATATACATTATATACAACTCAAATGCACAAACTGTAAATGCCAAACCCTGATTATGCATATCAAAAAATTTTAATTACTTAAAATAATCTCATATATCTATATTTACAATGGACCCTCTTAAGTGTTCATAATGTCCATTACTTATACAACTTGCAAACAATAAATACTACATGTTAAACTATATATATATATATATACTTATATATATTTATATATATAAATACTACATGTTAAGGTATATATATATATACTTTCATGTAATTAGGTATATACATATACATATATATATATATATATATATACTTTCATGTAATTAGAATATATACATATACATATATATATATATGTATACTTTCATGTAATTAGAACAGGATTTTATAGCATTAACCAACTATTTATTTGTATGTACATCAAAACATATTTCATTTTGCTTTATATCAATATTTTCCATCCCCAAATCAGCTTTTTTTTTTATTACTGGTACATTTCAAATGTTGTTCCCTTTCCTGGTTTCCTTTCTATAACCCCCCTTCCCATTCCCCCTCCCCTATGCCTCTATGAGGGTGCTCCTCCACTCATCCACCTATTCCCAAGGAAATAAACCAAATTCGAGTTTTATGTGATATAAAAGTAAAGCATAAACAAGACAACTGTGACATCGCCCATGGGATGGATCTTAAGTTGGAGTCGTCACTGGTCAGGCATTCCTTTAGTCTCTGCTCCATTTTTGTCCCTGCATTTCTTTTAAACAGCAATAATTCTAGGTCAAAAATTTTGAAGGTGGGTTCATGGTACCATCCCTCCACTGGGATCTATCTATAGGAGGTAGTCTCTTCAGGTTCATCTTCCCACTCTTGTGCATTTCAGCTAAAGTCACCCACACTTAACTTCTTGGAGCCTTTCACATCCCAGGTCTCTGGGACTTTCTAAAGTTTGCACCCATCCTCCACTCCACTACCCGACTCCTGGCAGCTACATTATTTCCATTCATTCTCCTGGTCCACTGGGCTTCTCTCCTGTCTCCCCACATACCTGATCCTATACTCCTTTTCTCCTCTCCCTCCACTCTCCCAAAAAGATACCTCCTTCCATCTACCTCCCTTGGTTAGTTTGTTCTCCCTTTCAAACGTGGTAGAAGCATCCTCACTTGGGCCTTCCTTCTTGTTTAACTTATCAGGTTCTATGGACTTGTGTCATGGGTATTCTGTCCTTTTTGACTAATACCCAGTTTTCAGTGAGTACATACCATGCATGTCCTTTTGGGTCTTGGTTATCTCATTCAGGATGATATTTTCTAGTTCCATCCATTTGCCTGCAAAATACAATATGTCCTCATTTTAATAACTAAATAATATTCCATTGTGTAAATGAACCACATTTTCTGGATTGGATTTGTAGAAAAAATATTGTTTTAATTTGTATTTGTCATCGAATATCTTGGTTTCTCCATCTATAGTTGTTGTGGTAAATCTCCAACTCAAATGTGCCCCAGCAATGAAAACACATCTCAACTAATATGAATACAATCTGTGTACCTAGATTGGGCAGATCTACCACTACACTACCATCTTCCCCATCTATGAGACCCCTTATAACCCCACATAACTTATAGTTTCTCCAGGCCAAGTGCTTCTGCTCTGCTTTCCTTCCACCTCCTCCTCTGTCATCCTCTCTCTCTCCTCCTCCTCCTTCCTCTATCTCTTAAGTTTCAGCTCAACCTTCCCTTAATCTGCCCAATCACCAGGTTGGCTCTAGCCTTTAATTTACAAATTAAGATGGGAAGGTTTACAGGAAATCACCTGAGTACTGACTCATCCCTTGTGTTCAGTCCCTCCCTGGAGAATATAATTACCATCAAATTACAAATAGTCTCAGGGCTATCCACAGCATATAGTGATTGGGAGTTTTGCTGAATACAGTAGTCTCAGCCAGCATCTGTGATCTCTTAGGTTCTGCATGGCATCTGTCCAGAATCTTCTGGATTTAGAGTCTGTTGAGAAGTCATTTGCAGTTTTGATAGGCCTACCTTTATTTGTTACTAGACATTTTCCCCTGTAGCTTTTAATATTCTTTCTTTGTTCTATACATTTACAGTTTTGATTTTTATGTGGCAGGAAGATTTTCTTTTCTAGTCTAATCTAATTAGTGTTCTGTAGGCTTCTTGTACATTTATGGCCATCACTTTCTTTAATTTATGGAAGTTTTCTTCTATTATTTTGTTGATGTTTTCTGGCCCTTTTAACTGGTAATCTTCACCCTATTCTATTTCTATTATTCTTAGGTTTGATCTTTTTGTAGTGTCTCAAATTTCCTTGATATTTTAGGTTAGGAACTTTTTATACTTAGCATTTTCTTTGACCAATGTCTCAATAACTTCTATGATATCTTCCAGGACTGAGGTTCTCTCAATCCATCTCTTGTGTTCTGTTGGTGATGCTTGCATCTTTTATTTCTGTTGTCTTTCCCAGGATTCCCATTTCCAGTGTAACTTCTGTTTGTGATTTCTTTATTGTTTCTATTTTCATTTTTAACTCTTGGACAGTTAAAATATTTTCACCTGTTTAATTGCATTTTCCTGTATTTTCTTAAGGGGCTCATCTCTAAGGGTTTCCTCTCTAAGTACTTCTACCTGTTTGCCTGTATTTCCTTGTATTCTTTTTAGGGAATTATTTGTATCCCTCCTAAAGGCTTCTATCATCTTCATGATATGATATTTTATGCCACAATCTTGCATTTCAGGTGTGTTAGTGTATCCAGGGCTTGTTGTGGTAGAAGAACTAAGTTCTGATATTGCCAAATTACAGTGGCTTGTGTTGCCTATGTTCTTGTGCTTGTCTTTTGCCATTTAGTGATCTCTGGTATTAACTGGACTGGGTGTCTCATATTGGAGCAGACTTCATCAGAGGCAGGTAGAGTTGTGTGGCCTAGGTTAGAGGAGGTCTCCTGTTTCCCTATTTGGGGCATACCTTCTGGAAGACAGGCAGGCTGTGGGGATATGCTTACCAGCATGCTGATAAGCCATGGGTACAGATGATGGTGCATACTGAAAGGGTGATGGAGCTACAGTAGCATGCACTGTTTTGTCAATATTTTAGTTAGCTCTTAAATTGAGAACCTAAAATACTTCTTAGGGTTCTTAGCAACTACAAATATTACCCTAGAATTATAGTTCATTATGATTGTTGAAAATAATCTGGTATTTGGATAATTCTGGTATTTGGATTTTTATAACACAACACTGTAGCTATATAGTTTCATTTTCATGAATGATAACTCAAAAGGAAGTTACCATTTTCTGATTTTATAATATTTAACATACATCTCATTAAGCTGCAACTTTGCAAATGTCATACAGATCGAAAAATCAGCTCACAAGTTCATAATGTTTTAAAAAATATTTAATTATTTTTTGTTATTTAAATTAAGGTATTTGAAAATATTTTCTCATTCTTCCTATCTTATTTTTATAAAAAATTATACGTAAGACAAAATAGTTCAATGAATTTTTTAATGATGATGGAAGTATACCTGGTTTTCATTAAGGAGTTATAAGTAGCCTATTGACTACTTATACTACTTATACTAAGAGGTGTTAAAATAACTTTCACATAATAATACTTCCATCTGTACATTTCAGTCAATAATGGTCCACACAGACAACAGTCTCCCAGCTTTCCTGAAAGTTAAAATGTTAATTGGGGGCTATTTTTGACCTTTCTTTTTGCTTCTTTTCAGAATCAAGGACCAGTAAAATCTCCAGACACATATGTTTTGAGGGATACCTTGAAATAAAACATACTCAAGTCTGAATTTTGGTGATGGGGGTTGCAGGTTTGATTCTAGGATTAGCTTCTAAGTTGTTCAAATAGCACATGAAAGAAAAGATATATATACTTTATGCATCATACACTATAAGTAGTTAGTATAGACTTTCAGAGCAACAGATAGAAACATATCTGGTACAGGTGAGAAATTGTCATTTTTCTGTCTGTCTCATTGAATTAACCATTACTCAAACATTTTTTTTTGGAGAGAAACTTTATTTTTTCATACCAGATGTGCCAGGGGAGAGTGCGAATGCAGTCCCCTACTACCACAAATTATGAGGCTGAGTTTCCCGCATTTGGGGAAATCACAGGGGTCAGCACACCCCAAGTGCAATGGGTGAGTCTCACCCTGGGAAAACCACCTTCCTGATCATGGTGTCTCCCCTGCTGGGTAAGTATTCATTCAGATTTCTAAAAACAGGTGCTTTAACATAGTCAACATGCAGATGTCAGATGCACCTTACCTTGGACACACTGATACTCTGCCTACTTTTCTCTGTCTTGGCTGTCTAGAATCACTCTTCATGTTCAGCTCTCAGAAGGAATACTACAACTGAGACTATGTATTTTTTTCTTTTATTTTTAACTTTTTATTGGCTCTTTGTGAATTTCCCGTCATGCACCCTCACTCAATCTTCCCCTTCTCTCCTACCTGCCCTCCACCCTTGCAACCTCTCTCCAACAGAGAAAAAAAAATCTCTTTGTGGAAGCTGTAGTATGTCAGTGTGTCCCACAATATACACTTTTTGTCCACACTTCTTTGTTTACATATGGTTATTGCAATGGCTCATTGGTCTGGCACGAGGCCTCTACATTCTGCTGCTTTGTCAATACTGGAAACTCACTGAACTCTCAGATATCATGTTGTTGCCTTTCACCATGGAAATCTAAGTAGTTTTTGATCTGTAGGTCCAGTCTCTTCATATATTCCAACAGTTCATCCATGGTGTGGATGTTGGAGTGGACCAATTCAAAGCTGTGGATCTGAGTCCTAGATGTATCTGAGCTGGTAAACCTGCAGGCTCTCCAGATTTCACACTCTCAGGGCAGGATAGCAACACCCACAACCAGAGCCAACTCTATCCTGATGCCCTCAGAAGAGGTGCCTGATACTCTGCTCTAAGGACACCAAGCCAGCTCTTTAACCTGTTAGTAATGACAAGGAGTGAGAGTGTAGGAGAAGACCATCTCTCCTTTTCTCATGCTACATCAGGGCAAACAAGTTGTAGGGCTGGCTCTCTAATACTCACACACTTGGAGTCAGGTCACTCTAGCTACTAGGATCAAAATCAGCTCTGCTATGCTGTCCAGGTGAGATGTAAAGCCAGCTCTCACACTGCAAATGAAAAGGGCCAAAGGGTGGGGAATGGATCTCTCCATTGTAGAAGCCACAGCACAGCAGACAAGAGGCAGGGCAAGGATCTCCCACCCTCAGGGCCAGAGCACCCTCAAATCCCACATCCAGTGCCAGCTCTACTATGCTGCCCAGGTGAAGTACATGGCCTGCTCTCTTGAGTGCTGCAGCAAGTGAGAGACAGAGTCAGCTCTTCTGCCCTGGAAGCCTGTGTAGGCTCTCTGTGTGTTGAATTAATGGTTGTCTCACACTAGCTCCCTGTCTGTGCCTTCTGGCACCAGACTGGTGGCCACATCAGGCTCACTTGTTTCAAGGTAGGCTACTAATTATTCAGATGTTCACAGATTAGAACACTAAGCATAGGTATAGTCTCTCCCACTTTGCCACCTATTGACTCACATGTAATGCAGTAACCACACCTATAATATCTCTAAGGGCTAGGGGCAGGTGAATATTTTTTGTTTGTTTGTTTGTTTGTTTGTTTTAAAAGAACAGATGCATTAAGGCTCCACATGCCTCACCAAAACTTATTCATTTGGATCTCACCCCCCCTGTCCCCGGATACTCACTATCCATCTACTCTAACTACCCTCTGATTTTAATTTCTTTTCTCACTATCTCTCGTAAGGGAAATAACCAACAACAAAACAAATAAAGAAACAAAATGACCTAGCAATGCCACTCTTGGGCATATACCCAGAAGATGATCCAATATGTAATAAGGACACATGCTCCACTATGTTCATAGCCTTATTTATAATAGCCAGAAGCTGGAAACAACCCAGATGTCCCTCAACAGAGGAATGGATACAGAAAACGTGGTACATTCATACAATGGAGTAATACTCAGCTATTAAAAACAATGGATTTATGAAATTCTTAGGGAAATGGGTGGATCTGGAGAATATCATCCTGAGTGAGGTAACCCAATCACAAAAGAACACACCTGGTATGTACTCTCTGATAAGAGGATATTAGCCCAGAAGCTTGGAATACCCAAAATACAATCCACAAACCACAAGAAACTCAAGAAGAAGGAAGACCAAAGTGTGGAATCTTTGTTCCTTCTTAAAAGGGAGAACAAAATACCTATGGAAGGAGTTGCAGAGACAAACTGTGGAGCAGCGACTGAAGGAAGGACAATCCAGAGATTGCTCCACCTGGGAATCCTTCCCATATTCAATCACCAAACCCATACATTGTGGATGCCAGCAAGTGCTGGCTTACAGGAGCCTGATATAGCTGTCTCCTGAGAGGCTCTGCCAGTGCCTGACTAATACAGAATTAGAGGCTCACAGTCATCCATTGGACTGACTGAGTACAGGGTCCCCAATGAAGGAGCTAGAAAAAGGACCCAAGGAGCTGAGGAGTTTGTGGCCCCTTAGGACAAACAACAATATGAACTAACTAGTACCTTCAGACCTCCCAGGGACTGAACCACCAACCAAAGACTACACATGGTGGGACTAATGGCTCCAGCAGCATGTGTATAGCAGAGGATGGCCAGGTCATCAATGGGAGGAGAGGCCCTTGGTCCTGTGAAGATTCTATGCCCCAGTGTAGGGGAATGCCAGGGCCAGGAAGAGGGAGAGGATAGGTTGGTGAACAGGTGAAGGGGAGGGAACAGGGATTTTAATTTAATTTAATTTAATTTTTTGAGGGAAACCCAGGAAATGAAATATCATATGACATGTAAATAAAGAAAATACCTACTTAAAAAAAGAAGAAACAAAATGACTTTGTGGGAACTCTACAAAAACATTCATGAGAAAATAGATGAATGGAAAAATTGAAAACTATACATGTGTCATAAGTGAATGTAGTTTTACAACACAGATACTCCTGTTATTTTTTTTTAATCTAGTTGTAAGATATCCTATCTTTGTATGAGGAGCTATGGATGGGAAGTTTTTATAGATATATGTTCTATATTCAGAACTGTAATGTCTATACGAATGAATGGTGAAACATATAATCAGAATCCAAGGTCATAGAGATTTTGATGTGGCTCCTTAATTGGAAAGAGTCAACATTTGAAATCAGTGATTCAAGAAGGAAAAGAAACCCGGAAGCTGCAAGCCCCTAAAGTATGCCCCGCCAAAAGCTAGAGCCTGCTGAATGTATCTGAAAGAAATAGTTCCAAAACCTCAGAACAATCTTATTTTGCATCTGATATACATTGTTTATACTCCCCATCCTTTTAAGTTTTCACTCCCTTCTCCTCTTGTTGCTCTAACTGTCCTCTCCCTCTTTCCTCTCTCCTGGCCTATCTTTTAAAAAACATTTTAATTAGTATTTTTCCCTATGGAAGCCTAAGTGCATATTACTAATTTTTAGATCTGTAATAAAGTTAGGAGAGGAACCACTTCAGAATTCTCAAGGGGACTAACCATTTGAAAATACAATAATATTTGTGTCATGTAATGAACTCCATTCTCCTAAAACTCATGTGGCCAGGTTTTAACTCCTAGTAGCACAGAATGTGACTTAAGATAAACATGAATTTATGGATGCAAGAAGTTGAGTTTAGGTTATTAGGACACTCTTTATTGCTTGGTGGACTAAACCACCAACCGAAGAGTAAACATGGAGGGGTCCATGGCTCCAGCTGCATATGTAGCAGAGGATGGCTTTGTTGGGCATCAGTGGGAAGAGAGGCCCTTGGTCCTGTGAAGGCTTGATACCTCAGTGTAGGGTAATGCAACACTGAGGGCTGGAATGTGGGAGTGGGTGGAAGAACACCCTCATAGAGGCAGGAGGAGGGGAGATGGGATTGAGGGTTTCCAGAGGGGAAAGCTGGAGAGGGGATAACATTTGGAATGTAAATAAATAAAATATCCAATTAAAAAAAAGTAAAGCTGGGCTGTGGTGGCACACACCTTTAATCCCAGCACTTGGGAGGCAGAGGCAGGCAGATTGCTGAGTTTGAGGCCAGTCTGGTCTATAGAGTGAGTTCCAGGACAGCCAGGGCTATACAGAGAAATCTTCTCTTGAAAAACCCCCACAGTGTACCTCTTATTAGAGAGACATTTTCTCAGTTGACATTTCCTTCTCTTCAGTGACTCTGACATATTTCATAAACCTAGCCAGGACAATGGACCTCTTGTCAACTTGGCACACAAACATGTCACCACTATGACACAAAATTATCTTTCATATTTATCCCCAAAATCTCACATTAACAGGAACGTAGTAATATAAAATATTTCAAATTTTAAAAGTCCCAATCCTTAAAAATCTAAAAACCTAAAATTTCAGGCTCTTTAAAAAAGCTAGTTTCTTTAAAAATCCAAAGTCTTTTAAAATTCAAAGAATCTCATCTGTGGACCCCTGTTAAATCAGAAATGAATTAAATATTTCCTTACTTCAAGGAGGAAGAACTAGGGCACACTCATACTATGTACCAAACCAAACCAAACTTTAAAAGTATAAATAACTTAATGTTCAATTATCCGGGACCCACTCTCACCTTCCTTTTCCATCTTCCAAAGGTCACTTCTCTAGTTCTACCCTCTGTGCTAAGTCTTCTGGGCTCTGGCATGCTTTGCTTCATCACTGCTGTTGCTAATGGTGGTGGTGACTATCCCTTGGCCTCTCCAAAGTGATGGGGTTCCTTGCTACAACAGGGCTACATTCACCATCAGCCTCCTCGGGACTGTCTTCTGAGATTCCAGCTCTACTACACACACTGCCAGACCTCAGCTGCTCTTCATGACCCTTTATGCCTTCAGAGCCAGCACAACCTGGGTAATTCTTACACATACCTAGTTGGCTGGCAGGGCAAGGTGCATCTTTGGACACCTCTGCCACACAGCTTCTGTGTGTGTAGGGACTCCAAGAAAACACTTCTCAGAACATTTCAATGAGGTAAGTCTCAATCTAATCATTTCTAATTTCTTATCTGCAGCTGACCAGCATCTATGATCCCAGTAGCAAAAGAAGGTGTTTGTTGTTGTTGTTGTTGTTTTAAATTGGTTCCAGTCTCTTGTTAATCAAACTGGTCATCAGCTCCTGATAACATGAAGCATAGATTCTCAACTCAAAATAGCAAACGGCTCTGATTGAGTCTAAACTTCTACACTGAAACTTCACAAGCCAGACCTCCATCATCTGTATTGCTCTCAATACTTTTTTATCTTCCAAGCTCATACAGAACCTCCCACTAAGCTATCAACACTCAAGGACTTTTATAGGTAAAAATTTCAAAGTCTTTCCACAATTCTGTCCCAAACATGGTCAGGTCTGTCAAAGCAATACCCACTATTCTGGTACTAACTTGGTTGAAGTAGGGTTACTATTGCTGTGATAAAACACCATGACCAAAAGCAAATGAGGGAGGAAGGGTTTATTTCACCCACAGAGATATGTAATAGTTTATCCTCAAAGGCAGTGAGGGTAAGAACGCAAGAGGACCATTATGTAGCACCTCTCCATGGCTTCTGCACAAACTCTTTGCCTATGGGTTTCTGTTCTGCTAATGAACAGTAGGAAAACGTACATAAAAAACATAATAGTTAAAATTTGAGAATAATTTCAATATGTGCATATTAACTTGTAATTACAAAAAAAACCCAAAACTGGTGCTGGCTGATAAGATTTTGTTAAGAGCTTGCCTTTATATCCACTAGAAGAAACGTAAAATTAAAACAATTTTTATTTCTCTGTACATTGTATATTTGCACATATTTGACACAATTTTATTGAAAAGTTCTCCAGAAATTCCTAGAAATATTGAAATGAAAAAGATTTATGTATACTTCTTATATGGAATATATAAATAATGTAAAATTGGATTTACTGTAAAATGGTATCTGCATTTCATATTAAATAAGAAGGCATATAATAAATGACCTTGTCTGACTTATCAAATAGTTCTCAAGCCCATGAGTTACAAAATCACAAATTTTACATGCCCATTATACATTTTAAGTAGGACTTTGTTTTTAGTGGAAAATATCCTTCAGAAAATATTTGTGAGAAACTCAAGGTTATGGTCTAGTTTTCATCTTCCTTATGCATATCAATAGTGATAGTATACTGGCTAGTTCTGTGTGTCAACTTGACACAGGCTAGGGTTATCACAGAGAAGGGAGTTTCAGTTGGAGAAGTGCCTCCATGAGATCCAGCTGTGGGGCATTTTCTTGTTTGGTGAGCAAGTGGGGAGGGCCCCTTGTGGGTGGTGCCATCCCTGGGCTGGAATTCTTGGGTTCTATAAGAGAGCAGGCTGAGCAAGCCAGGAGAAGCAAGCCAGTGAAGAACATCCCTCCATGGCCTCTGCATCAGCTCCTACTTCCTGATCTGCTTGAGTTCCAGTCTTGACTTCCTTTGGTGATGAACAGCAATGTGGAAGTGTAAGCAGAATAAACCCTTTCCTCCTAACTTGCTTCTTGATCATGATGTTTGTCCAGGAATAGAAACCCTGACTAAGACAGATAGTAAGAATGTAACACCAGCATGAATAGTTATTTTCATATTATTATGCTATTTTTATGATGATTTAACATTTATTATTTTACTTATTTTGACATTTTTGAAACTGATTAGTTTTTTTGTTAGAAATAAAGTGAAACATTACGCTTATGGTTAGGTGCATTGAAACATTTGATTGTTATGTGCATTTTTGTCATGAAACTTAGTAAATTAGTATAAATATTTTCATCCACTAGACTTTCGTTTGTTGTGTTACTTTTGTGTTAACATTCTGTTGGTTGACCTGAAGTTAATGAGGCAGTAAAGGACAGTCACAGTGTGACAGTTATTTGGTTCCATCAGGATCACTTTAGAATAGACTAGCCTTATTATTAGAAAAAAAGCTTAATATGACAGTAATGAGACCTAATTATGTTAGATTTCTCAGCCTACTGAAGCTTAACATTTAACTTATTTTGTCGCAAGGATAGGTGAAAACAGACATACAGTTATGAGTTTCATATAGGATTTTTATGCACTATTATCACTGAATAGAAATTGAAACTTAAGGAAATATTTACATTTTCTAATGTCTCTTAAGTAAATTTGTTTATTTAATAAGCATGCAAAAATATTACCTTGCTTAATAATGACTTATATTTTGATTGTCAATGGTAAAAAAGTAACCTCTATATCTTTATTTGTAATTTATAATGTAAAGTGTGAGATTTATAATAAATTATCCTTGTGAATATTATTTTTATTTTATAGATAAGATAAAGCATTAGTGTGGGACAAGTTGAAAAAACAACATTTGAGATGTACATGGCAAAAGATGAAATAAAAATTTGATAAATGACTGAAATGTAATTCTTGCCATATTATTTTATTGATTAATTAAGTTAGATTCAACCTATATCTATTTAGTCGTTAGTAAACACATGGCATATACTCAGTGTTATGATTCAATATAAAGGAGAAAGTCATAACAATTATTCCTTTTTAAGAAGTTAATACTTTAGAATGAAAATTGCCAAAGGAAATTATTTCATTAAATATTTATTTCCTACATACCTTAAAATTTTAGAAGCCAGGAGAGGATATATGGATAATATAAACAGGAGACCATTTCCAACAATCTGGCTAAGGATGGCTTCTTGAAGAAGTTGTAAGTAAAAGACACAAAAGGAAAGTCGACCAAACAGGAGGAAGGGAATACTGTGGACCAACTGAACAGCATGTGTTGGCATCTTCTTAGGAAAATAAAATAGTTCTGTGAATATGTAGATGAGGATTGAGTGTCTGATTGCTGTCTTTCTGCTTTCTGTATGGCCTCCAATCTGAATATGAGGTGACAGATGTGAAAAATACACATGTGTTCATTAAGTTAGTAGTTCATAATTACCTGAAAATGTTTGATACCTTCCAAAGTTTATTTTCATCATTATTAGAAATGTTAAAGTGATATATTTTCCAGTACAGGAAAAAAAACTATAGCTTTAGAGGTTTCAAAATAAAAGTTCTTGTTCTGACCTATGTAATTTTTCAGCCATGCTCATCATTGTGCCCATGATGGTCTGAAATCCTACAGATAACAGAAAGAATTTAGCAACTTGTCCTTAGCCTAAGATTAGCCATTTTCTTTCAGCAGGAGCTTTTTCTGAGGCACTAATGATTCCAGGGCACTTGAGAACATTTATTATTATTTACCCAGATGTCTGAAAAGCCCAAGTGCTTAGAATATGTCTATGGAGGAGAACGAGCCAAGCATTCCGGGTCTATAGGTTTTCTACTTATTCCAGCATCACATGCCAACTGGAAGCTGTCCAGTTTCCTTCCTTCAGCATTCTGTTTAATCCAAGCCTGATTGACAGCCTATGACCAGAAATAGTAGTATCTACTAGGGTACACATAAGACTCTGGCATATTAGTTGACTCAGGCAAACTGATCCCTGAAATTAGATATTTGGATAACTAGACTCTCTCTCAATGGGTACCTGATGATGTGGAATTATGTAGTTTTATAAACTGTACAAATCCCTCTGGCTTTACAAGAGATTCCTTAGCTAGTTTCTTGGGAGTGGAAGAGCTAGAAAGCTGTTTCAATTCCCTCTCTTGGTTTGAGTGGGTGAGATTCTATTACCTGGCAAATAACCACAATTCAAACAATTCCCTCAAGAGATTTCAGTTCTCAGGGTGGATGGTCATATACCCATACATTTCTGTTGCTAATGATTTTTGAGAATTAAAAAAAGTGACTTATTACTTTAACTCAGAGTCAATAGCTAGCTAGGGTCAATGGTTACAGTTTTCTTCCCACAATATAGAATGCCTTTTAGCATGATGAATACTAGAAAATAGGGGCAAAACTTCTGGTTTTTTAGCACTTAGATTTCTCCAATTTTATGACTCAAGTATGTGATATTTTCAGCAATAGACACTTGCTATCAAGTTCTTGAAAGTAACCAATTGTATAGACAATATCCTGTAAAGATTGACAGAAATCTATGACACGCAACTGATCACAACCTAAAAATATGTTACCAATAGATGGTACTGGGAACTTTATTTGATGACATAGTGCATTGAATTGTGATATTACTTGCCCATTAAAGGGTTACTCTGTTAAGTTTTTTCAGTTTTTTCATTTTTTTAATTTTTTTATTGATTTAAGTTTTATTGCATTATGATGAGAAAAGATATGGCTCCAAACTTTGAATTAGATTCCAGAAAATATTAGAAAATAAGTTTCTGTGTTTTAACCTCTCATCCCTGGTGTTTTGTTATATCCAAGATGAGCAAATTATACCTTGTCCATCTTATTTCTGAAAACTTCATAATCAGCTACTAGTTACAGCCAATATTTGTGCAGGCCAAATCTTTCAAATTGCCGGATTCGTTAGAGGTCATCCTGTCAGCTTTTCATGTTGGCTGAATAGAAAAGAACAAAAACCACTAAACAGATGGGTATTGTGTGAAGCTCAAGTTGTGAGGGCTCGTATAATATAAGGGAGAGATAACTGCATTTATGTAACTTGAAAACAGGACAGTAGTTGAGCATTATGTCTTCTACTGATTCTGAGGATATAATCAGATTTGACAGTCTTTCCCATTAACTATTACTTGTGTTCTTGGAAGGTTAAAGGAATAGAATCCCAAAGAAATTCAGAAATCAGAATTATTTGCAGCCAACTTTATTTTATTTTCCTTTAACAAAGAAGCCAATACTTTGCTGAAAACTTTAATAAAGGTAGGAGAAAAAGATTATTTTAAATGAATTTTCCTACAAAGAAAAATTCTACAGATTATTTGTACATAAGTGATAGAATATTAAAAACAAATTAGCATTAGTAGTCAGGTAATTACTAAAATGTAAATTGGTATGGAATTGTTAGAAAATGTACAACAATTCCTATTTAAGTTGTTTTTGTTTCAGATAGTGCCTAAGAGGAAACTGTCTGAAGTGGAAATGAGAAAATCTGCTTTGTAACTATGTTGTGTCACGTACTTTGCAAGTTTAAATGGCCCTGAAGTTCTTTTATTTGTGAATATACATTAGGAGTGAGTTGAGTTAGAAGTAGAAGTCAAAGGTTAAAGAACTTTCATAAATAAGAACATCACATTTCATTGGTAAGTAGCTGAGTCTGTTATGTCTTTTCACATTGTAAGAAGTTTCTATGTTTGAGCTTCTCCTGATAATATTTAATTTTTTATTATCAAATAAATAATTTTCTTTTTGAAAAATAAAAACATTTTTGAAAATTTTACACTACATTTAATTATATGTACATAATTGTAACATACTTTATAATCAAGCTTGAAGTGTTCATCAAATTACTGTTATGATTTATCTAAAAATGCACAATGCAGAATTCTTAAAAAGAGTCTAGAGATGGTAGGACATGCTGGATTTGAAATTAAACTTGCTTTTTATCCTCATTATTTTAAATGAGTAAAAATTTAAAAAAAATTATATTCTTGAAATAGGATTGAATGATCTTTAAAATAATTACCATAGAAATATGGAGTCCAATAAAAATAGAAACCCAAAGGTTTGAAAAACAAAATGTCTTATGATTTCTGACTTATATATGTTGTTCTTTAATATTCTCTAAGTAAATATTTAAAGGGTGACAAATGTGGTTTTACAAAACATTGAAAATAATGTTCTCCCTTTTTATTAGTGAAATTATTGCAACTTATATTTTCTATTGAATCATCATAGAATATATTAAAAGCTGCTAGAAAGAAATTACAATTGAATAGACATAAAAAAATCACAAAATGTTAAGAATTGTTTATCTGCCAGTCTGTTGACAATCTGTCTGAGATGTCTGAAATATTTTGAATTCTTCACTTAGTATGTGCAGGAAAGAAATAGAAAATGCCAAAGAGACAAATGGAAAAATCCATGGAGCAGAACATCTACCAGAAAGAGAAACCAGGGTGCATTGAATAAATTTTTATTGCACAATGTGTAAAGGAACATTTGACCCAGAACTTCTAGTGATGAAATGCTTTATTGTTGCCTATCTCACTTTTTTTTTCAAATACAAAAATCTAATTGGCATTATACTATACCTATTCCATATCACAAATTGGATATATGGATACTGAACAATACTGTGTTGATGTTTCCATATCGGCAGAGGTTGATGATATCCGAAGCAGATGAATTCATTTCCTATGTGGAAGGGTTATCTTCTACTGATCAAGGGTGAAAGAGTAGTGGGTTAACTACATCTAGACATATGAAAGAGCTCCTGCTTTGATGCCTTACAACACATGGTGGTTTTGACTAAATAAATGTGAACAGGTATTTGGGCTCAATCTAGAAAACATGCTCACATTTGTGGTTTTATTTCTTGTTCTACTAACTCTTGTTTAGCTAATCCCTAACATAAGTAGCATAAATTGAAGCTGAATTTGAAGGAGAAATCCAAAGAGAAATTCAGCATCAGAGCCCCCAGTCTGAAGAGGATCTCTATTAAGACTCACCTTAACACAGATTGATTCAGTCCTATGAACACAAGAAAGAGATATTGCTGTCTACTTGTGAATTTTTTTAGCTAGATAAATCTTTAATATTTCTTTTTTGAAAATGAATATTTTATTTATTTACATTTCAAATGTTACCCCCTTTCTGGGTTTCCCCTCTGGAAAAACCCTATCCCATCCTCCCAACCTCTGCTTCTATGAAGATGCTCCCCAACCCACACACCCACTCATTCCCACCTCACTCCCCTGGCATTTGTCTACACTAGGGCATGGAGCCCTTCACAGGACAAAGGGCCTCTTCTCCCACTGATGACCGACAAGGCCATCATCTGCTACCTATATGGCTGGTACCATGGCTCTCTCCATGTGTATTCTTTGGTTGGTGGTCCCTGGGAGCTCTGGAGGTCTGGTTGGTTGATATTGTTGTTCTTCCTATGTGTTGCAAACCCCTTCTGCTCCTTCAGTTCTTTCTCTAACTCCTCCATTGGGCACCCTATGCTCAGCCCAATGGTTGGCTGCGAGCATCCATCTCTGTATTAGTCAGGCTGTGGCAGGGCCTTTCAGGAGACAGCCATATCAGGCTCCTGTCAGCAAGCACTTCTTAGCGTCAGCAATAGTGTCTGGGTTAGTTTTACTATTTCTAATTGCAAATGTGCAGAAATTGCACAGCTACAGAGTCTTCAAACACCAACAACTTCTCTGTATATAAGTTATTACATGCTTAAAAGTCTCAGGAATAAAATTTGAAATGTAAATAAAGAAAATATCTAATACAAAAAATAAGAGTTAAAAAAAAAGTCTCAACTGGAGGGAAGGGCTCTGGATGACTCCGATGTTTGTTAATTTTTTTTTCTTTTTTTTTAATCACGTACTTACTAAATGGAGAAATGGGCACAGTAGGGGAGACGGGAAGCCTTGTGACTGAGTATATAGAAAAGAAGGGCTAGTTCCCTGCACAGTCTGGCTCCTAGATGTACAGATATGAGGCAGTAGTGTCCCTGGGGCAAGTGCTGGGGTACGGGTAGAGCTCTGGCCCTGGTCCCCACCTCCACTTCTAGGCAGTCAGAGGTGTTGGCTCAAGAGAAGTTTGACAGTTTCCTTCAACCTAACACACAAGTTGAACAAAAACTGTCAGGTGTCTGTGTGGGCAGGGGAGGGGCTGCTCTCTCCAACAGAGCCTAGGTGTCAGTGGCCGTAGTCTTCCCAGAGCACAGCCTCTGGCAACTCCAGGCCGTGCTGTGGGCAGAGCTCAGCCCCAAGGCTGTGGGCAAGAGGACCCTTTACTGGCCCCACTGGAGCAAGTGCCCCCATCAACCTCCTAGCCCAACAGCATGCTTGAAAGCAGTGTCCCAGGCCGGAAAAAGGGACAGACATCTAGACTGCAAAGCTCTTCGTCTTGTCCAGCATGGCATGTCTCTAGGCTATAAAAGCAACCGTGAGAGCAGTGTCCGCACCAGATCTCGCAGCACCAGGGCTAAAAGACTGTGTGCATGCCTTGGGTAAAATAACTCTATTACAGTCAAACACCAAGAACATCTACAAAGACCCGTACACTTGCAATTAAGATAAAAAAAAAAATCTGTGGAGAGTCTCTACACGCTTTTATAAGTAAATAAGGCTCTTGGCTCTGGGCTTGAGAGTTAACAACACTGCCAAAGGGGCCATTGCATCTGGCCCTGCGCTCTCCTGTCCAGGCCTGGAGACCCCCTCATATTGCTAGGAGGTGGTCAGACAGAGTTTTGGTGGGGAGGAAAACAGAGCTCCCTGGGCAGTGGAAGGGCAAGACCCAGGCCACGCCCTCTCCCAGCGTTGGTCTGCAGCTTAACTGGATTATAGGTTACAGCTAAAAGCCCAGGGAATCTACCCTGTCTATGGACTGATCATGGGGTGCCATATAGCTAGGCCACACCTCCAGGATGTCCACCCTTTCTAGTGAGGACTCTAGGAGCATTAAGTGCAGCTTGCCTAGCCCCATTCTGCTGCCTGGGCAAAGGCCCTAGCTCCTGCCTGCCCTAGGTGACTCAGAACCAGGGCTTGGCATCTATAGTGTGGGAACAGATGGGGACCCAAGAGAGAGACCCGAGCTCCTGCCAGTCTTGTCCCACAAAGGGGGAGGAACAGATATGCTATAGAACCTCCTAGAGCTGGGGAAAATTGCCCTTCCCTGCCTGTAGTGCCTGGGTCCTGGGCTGGGGCTGGGAGGTTGAGGAAAGGCGACCACACACATGGGGCCTGGTGCAGGCTGCTGGCATCTTAGAGAGGGAACAAGTCTAACATTCTTCAAGGCTGCTTTTTCCCATGCAGTGCGCATGCTCCATTTAAAAGGCCTCTGTATTCCAGCAATCGAGCAAGCAGGGCTTTTGTTTCTAATGCATACTGTGAACCGAAAAAAAAAAAAAATCACAGTTGTCCACCTTCTCAGGGCCTGCAAGCTTTACAATTTTTCTTTTAAACTATCAGAGAAAAGAGATCACCTTTGCAGGTTGAGGACCAGCTGGCCTCTCCCCACAGGGCTGTGCTGGGACACAGTGGGACCCTGGAGAAGGCAGCAGCTTTATTGGACCAGCAGGTGGCCAATGCAGTTATAAAGAGTCAATAGTGACGACATGGGTATATATTGGAGAGAAAGAAGACATACTTGGACGCTTGTTCAGGTAATTTCATTACTAATCCTAGTAAAGAAAATGATTTCTCCAAATTCAAGGAGATGAATAATGTACACCCCATTGGATTATTTCAGAAAGTACCTCTTAGATCACAGGGAAGAAGACATCAGATCTTCAGTCTTCTTACCACTATTGCATATATTTAAAATGTCTGTTAACATGGTAAAAATTTAGCTATGGGGGTAATATGGTTGGTTCAGAAATTTGAGCAAAAAAATATAAATTTTATGTGAAATTGAAGTTTTAAAGAAAGAATGCTTTAGTTTAAAAGCCATGCCTAAAATATAAGACATTAAGTTAAGTATTTATATGATTTTTCATTTGATAGAAATAGCTATGGAAACAAATTTTATCTTCGTCTCCATCATTTATTTGTCTTAAAATGTTTTAACTGACCTATGCAGATGTGGATGCTTGGAGCCAATCATCAGACTGAGCTCAGGGAATGTGGAGGGGGAGCTGGTAGAAGGACTAGAGGAGCGGAGGGGGATTGCAACCTCATAGGAAGAACAGTGTTGGTTGCCTAGGTACCCAATGCCCCAGAGACTAGACCACCAACCAAGGAGTGTACAGGCAGGGATCCATGGCTCCAGATACATATGGCCTTGTCTGATAGCAATGGGAAGAGAGGCCCTTGGTCCTGTGGATGTTTGATGACCCAGCATAGGGGTAGGAGAGGGTGGATGGGTGGGGAAGCACCCTTATAGAGGCAAAGGGGATAGGGAGAGAGCAGATGTGGGATGGGGGGATTTGTGGAGGGGTAACAGGAAGTGGAATCATTTGAGATGTAAATGAATGGAATGATTAATAAAAAATAATGCTCTCCCCACTTTTTTCTATTCTTTTTGTTCAATTAAAATGTAAAAATAATTATTTTAGTGGTTAGGTAAATAATTTAAATTGTAATTTAGGATGTCTTATCTCAACTGTGAACTCTCAATTTAAAGAATTTTTGTTGTTGTTGTTGTTCTATTAAATCATGCAATTAATACAAAAGACTGGTTCTCTAAATATTCTTCTGGTAAAACTATTTAATTTCATATTTTGGTGTTTATTTTCCACAAAATAGATATCATTTGGTATTATATTCAGGTATGTTCCAGCATTTTCAGAATATGAAAATTATTCAACATGAAGTTTACTATATTCATTAAACCTCTAAACTGCGTTGATCAAAACAGTAATATCAAAAACATAAAACAAGCCTCAAATCTCTTTAAGAACCCAAAAGAATTGACTAACAGCTTATATTTTTAATTTATGTGTAATAAGACTCCATTAATTACACATTTGATTGAGTTTTTATTGTTTAAAAATCATTAGCATATCATTTTCAGTCAACTTATCAGATTTAATTCTTGCTGTAACAATAAATAAAATCACACTTTCAACTGTCTCTTATGTGTAGTATAAGATATTTCTGGTAAATATACTAGACCAAAAAATATATTATAGCCCATTAGGAGCTATACAATTATTTGAAGTTACCTTATTTTACATTAGGTATTAATTTTTCATGTTTAAGTTATTATATAAGTGACTACAAAAGCTCATGTTTTAATCTTGCCAATTATTAAAGCTTTTCTGTTCGTTAGCATAAAGACAAAACAGAAAAATTGAAAAGAATAAAAGAAACTATTAATAGACACTTTAGCAGACTAAAAGCATTTCTAAATAATTGACATCTGTCTTAGTCGAGGTTTGTATTCCTGCACACCATGAGCAAGCAGCAAGAGGGAGGAAAGGGTTTATTCAGCTCACACTTCAACAATGCTGTTCATCACCAAAGGAAGTCAGGACTGGAACTCAAGCAGGTCAGGAAGCAGCAGCTGATGCAGAGACCATAGAGATATGTTTCTTACTGGTTTGCTTCCCCTGGCTTGCTCAGCTTTCTTTCTTTCTTTCCTTCTTTTTTTTTCCTTTGGAAAAAATGTGTTTCTCTTTACTTTTATATTTAATGCATATAAAGTATTATAAAATACTTTTAAATTATTGATAAACACCATGGGCTTACTTTGACTCGTTTGAGAAGTACTTCTCCTGCTCACTT
The DNA here is from genome assembly GCF_008632895.1 of Mastomys coucha. NCBI lineage: Eukaryota > Metazoa > Chordata > Mammalia > Rodentia > Muridae > Mastomys > Mastomys coucha. The sequence goes on along the minus strand of NW_022196910.1, from coordinate 29,049,728 downwards.
CACCCTTAACTTTGTTATGCATTATTTCGTTTTTTAATTTCTTTTTCTATTTAATATATTTTTTACAGTCCAGATTTTATCCCACACCTGGTCTACCTTGACTGTTCCAAATCCCATACTTCCTCCCATCCCCCAGCGCCTGTCTCTACAAGAATGTCCCCACCCTCACCCTACCAAACCTCCCCACTTCCTGGGGCCTCCAATCTCTTGAGCTTTGGTGCAGCTTCTCTGACTTGACCCAGACCAGGCAGTCCTCTGCTGTATATGTGGAGGAGGTCTCATATCAGCTGCCATATGCTGCCTGGTTGGTGGCTCAGTGTCTGAGAGATTTCAGGGGTCCAGGTTAGTTGAGACTGCTGGTCTTCCTTCAGGGTCGCCCACCTCCTCAGCTTCTCCCAGCTATTATTTCTAACACAGAAACAATCTTTTCTTAATATCTAATAAAAAAAGAAGATAAAGATGAAGAAGAAGGAGGAGGAGGAGGAGGAGGAGAAGAAGAAGGAGGAGGAGGAGGGGGAA
>NW_022196910.1:29040668-29049117 GCF_008632895.1 Mastomys coucha | reverse complement strand
ACAAGAACAAGAACAAGAACAAGAACAAGAACAAGAACAAGAACAAGAACAAGAACAAGAACAAGAAGGAGAAGAAGAAGAAAAGCACAACTGTGGAACCACCTTACAGAATAATCTTAGGACCCAGCAAAATGAGAGCCTTTCAACATCTGTTCTTCCAGTTTCTTCTTTTGAACTCTGGGTTCAACCCCAAGCAGGAGGAAAAACAAAGCATGTACTTTCCATACATTTCAATGTAACATAATTAATGTGTCAATATTTATGAGTTCTAACAGGATTGGGTATCTTTATATGTGAATGACACCTTATAGTTATCTTATGCCAGTTTTATTTTATTGCTATATTCTATATGTAGGAGGATAGATTGCCAAATAAAGCCAAATTAGGTGATAAAATAACTAAGATCAAATTTAGAGATACCAGTCACCTAATTAAACCTAAGGAAATGAGACGATGAAGAAAAAAGTCAGCTTGTTTTCTTATAGAACCCAAGACCGCCAGCCCAGGGCTGGCATCACCCACCTCTTCAAATTATAGGTCAGTTTAGGTAATTTGCATATTTAATACCATCAAATATTTTAACTTGATAATAAAGTTTTATATTTAATTAATACTATAATTCATCAGTATTCCTATATTATCTACCATTTGCCATTAGATGTAATTTTGAAATTATATATAATTAAATGAAGCTGAATATTTCACCACTCTAGTAGTTTTAGAAAGGTTGTTTATAGCTACAAGAACTGAAATTATTTTATGTTTTATTTCTTATTTGGCTTTAAAGAAAATCATTATGTAGTTATATTCTTTGTTACAGGGGAAAATATGTGCAGTCTTTTATTTCTCCATTATAGCTTTAATAAATATACCGGTCACAAGACATGAATTGTGACCTTTCTATGTGTTATTTCTTTCTTGAAGATGATAATTCCTATGAAATGAAATGAAAATAATCAGGATAAGTAATTGTCCACTTTAGGTGCCTACTCATTTTTCACCATTACATTACAAGTAAGGGATTATATGAAGATTAGTCTCTGATTTTAATTTAAATGGATTTCCTTGGTAAATTGGATTTTACTCTGCTTCATAAGAATATATTACATAGCAAACTGAAATGCCTACCTTTACAAAGTGATATGGATCAGGAGAAAAAACTTCATTTCATGCAAACTTTTTAATATCTCAACATGAATGTAAATTTTACTCTTGTAATCATTTGTGGTTCTACAGCATTAAACATCCTGTATATCTAAATGAACAGAGTACCTTACACTACAGCATGTCCCCATGCTTCCTTACAGTATTAAATGCTTTTAATCTAGTCTATATCATCAGGGGTTTTAAATGCAATCATACACATTGATGTCAGAACCAGAAATCTTACTTACATTTCTATACCTGTAAATAAAATCAATTAATGAAAGATATATAAGTTTTTATCTATTAACACACAAGAAATCAAAATGAAAACATTGTCCTCTTAGTTATTTTAAAAATTAAAATAATTAATTTTCCTCCATACTAAATATAAGAAACATTTAAAATTTTACATTGTATATATCCTTCTTCTAAAGTTATAAAATATCTAATTTGGTTTACAATTGCTATTTAAATTATACTTCTATATTGAAATTAACATAAAAGCAAAATTTTTAACCTTCAGAAGCATATTATCCCCCCAATTTACAAGTGAAAATTATGCAGAGATATTTAAGATACTCCATTTATCAGGTTGTTAGCATTCAACTCCTCTGCAAATTTGTTTTTACAAAAAAAAAAAAAAATACTAAGTGTTCTGACTTCTGCCTGTGTAACAGGTGCAAGTTATTTGAGAGTTTATGATTCTACGTTGAGTCTCAGTCACTATAAGATAAAATTTGTCTTCATTTTATATTGATCTCAAATGCTCTTTGAAACCAAAGTGCTGAATTAGCTCTAGCCTTCCTATGATCCTAAGGAGGAAAAAATATTGTTCCTTTAAATCTATGGTGTTAATGCAGTATTTTTCTATAATTAGTAGTTAAGAATGAAAAATGACCTTATTCTCAGCTATGAATCAGACTGACAAGTAGAATTTTACAAAAGGAGTTCCACTAACGGGTAAAAGGCACAAACAAAATACCATTTTCCTCCTCTTGCCTTCAATATAATGTTGTGAGGATAAGAGATTTGAATGTTGGGCAGTCACCTTTGAGCTAAGAGGTAATAATTTGAAGACAAAAGCTAACATAACTCATTAGAATTTTTACAGCATATTAACCAGTATGTTGTTGGATCAAAGCATGTTAAATATATTTAGCATATAATATATTATGTAATTTATTAAAATAATACATAGTAGCTATTTCATCTAACAATTTCCTGGATGATTTGCCTGATTTTTAAGGTTTTGATTCAGGGCTGACTGCTCATCTTATTAATGAAAGCATCGGTTTTCATTATTTCAAATTGTGTAGATTAAGAGAACAAGATAACAACTATGATTTTGAATTATAAAAACACTACTTAACATTTCATATATTTACAAAATTACTGAGTTCCTTTGACCAGAATTTTAGCTACTGTAATTCTTCATGGCAGTTTTGTATACTTTAAGGTAGAAAATATTTTATACATTTTATGGATGTGTAAAAGATTATAGTAAGTAGAAGTTTTAAATTTAAAATAATAAATAAATTATTTAATATTTTAAATGATTTCCCTACTTTTTTCTAACACAATACTTACAAGGTGTTCTATTTCAGTGTAAAGATGGTTTACATAGATTTTCTTTTTAATAACTTAATATTTTTTTTATTTTATGTGATTCATGCAACATTTATTTTATATGCAGGATTGTTTTCCTGAACAAATGATAATCCATCTAGACACTTTATTCTCCTTACAAAAGACATCGGTGGGTATTAGAAAATCATTAGAATATCAGTTGTTATACTGTCTTAGATTTTTATATTTGATTCTATACATCTATGCCTTCAAATACAGTTCAAAAGAAATAAACAAAAAGAGATGTTATTTTCAAATTCTGAAATAAAAATAATTGGGAGAAAATCTACAACCACCAATTTACTAAGCCTGCATAATCCCCAATGATCTACAAACATTTGCCCTATACCCACAGACTGAGTGTAATTTCTGTCCCTCAACAAGGAAACTTCTCTTGGGAACACAAATGACTACAGGAAACCTCAGTCAATCAAAATGTAGCGTTGTAGAGCCTGGTCCAAAAAGATACACATACAAAACATGCCCACACTTAAGCCTCGTGAACAATGAAGAAGGCATTGTAAGAACCAGATGATGAGTGAATTTACCATGATAGAGACACTTCTAGTAACATCAGAAGCTGCACCTGTAAAGTTTCATTAACATGGCAGCCCAAACATGATGTGATTAAGGTGAACACCAACAGATATGCCAAATAAGATGATAAAAGTCTGTGAGGCATCAATTCCACACAAAGAAGTACAAGCAATCAGCTTAAGATTCACAGCTTAAGAGAGAAAATCTTCTGCCGTGAGGAACACACCAATTGGTCATCCAGTGCTAAATGGTAAGCCCCAGAACATATATACAAGTAACATTATATGGACTCAACAGGTTATATTTTGAAACGTGTGTGTATGCATGGATGTAATATCAATTAAGTTTTAAAAAGAGAATACAAATGTAAAGCAGAACAGGATCTGGTATACAGGAAGATTTGGAAGGAAGTAAGGAAGTGAAAAATGGAATTAAATTACAATCTCAAACATGAAAACAAGAATAAAAATAAATTACCATCACTTACATCCTCAAAGCAAATTTTCTTTCCAAACTCTTGAAGGTAAATGGAAATTCAAAACAATTCATTTGATTTTTCTAACACAATACATTCATATTTTTCATATACAAGGTTTAAAAAAAGGAGCTTAGCAGTCCATTTAATTCTTTAGAAAGCACTAGAAAGATCAAGCATAGGTTTCCAATAGTGAAAATGTACCTTTTAAATAAACTCCCCAAATCTCTAAGCTGTCCCTGAATGTTTTTCAAATCTTATACCTATACTACAATAAACATGCATCAGTCCTCTTTTCATAATTTTTGAAACAGTTAATCTTTTTCTATGCAGGTAAGTTTTTGACCTCATCCTGTGCAATTACACACTAGCATTATTAGATTTATATATGAACAAAAGTCATAGAGTACACTAGGCACAATAAACACAAATTATTTTATATTAATTTGATCTATACATTCATATACTATTTTTGAAGAAACACTAGATTCTTCCCCACATTTTTATCAAATGATATTGATTGAATTTTTTACATTCCTGGTTGTTTTCAGCATATATTAACAATAATTTTTCTTTTAGCATCTGTGTCCAAATTAATTTCACAGGAAGTATGTAGTTTTCTTTCAACTACAATTATGCAGCAACAGTCTTCATTGACATTTGAAACCAAACACAAAACTGCTTGCCTATCATGTGGAGCATTTTTCTTTATACATAACCTTGCTATGTTTTAGATCATGACTTGCATAATATGATACTATAGCTCAGAAATGATTTGGAGAATGCCTATGCTTTCTTGAAATGCACCACATTGTATTCATAGTCAACAAAAACATTCTAAGCCAGTTGCCTAGCAACATAGATGGAAGGAAAAATTTACATTAGCATTTACAGAATAAATGTTTATGATATTAAATTCTGTAATAATGTTATTAATACTGTGCAACGAGCTAACCAATAATATTGACTTGCCTGATCTCATTTTTTATTTCCAATTTTAGCTTACTTATTAACTTGTATATGAAAGCACTATATAAAAAATGTGAATAATACCTAAGAGGGAGAGATAAGATATGGAGAGAGAGAGGGAGAGGGAGACAGACAGACAGACAGACAGACAGACACAGACAGGGAGACAGAGAGACAGACACAGAGAGACACAGAGAGACACAGAGAGAGACAGAGAAAAAGTGAGAAATGAAGGAGAAAAGAAACCAAGAGTGAATCTAATATGCTAGAGCCATTTCTCTACTTGCAAGAGAAACGTATTGTGATCAGAATTACTATGAAGTCACTATGTTCCCTTCTTCTGAGAGATGCTATATAGTAAACACTACTAAAGTATTGTAATTTGACTTTAGTGAATTTCATATAAAGTAATCAAAGTGGAATGGAAAGTGAAGGAAAACAGAGTCTACAATTCAAGCATGATTTTTGGCTTCTTTGTCATAAAATTCTTTTCTGCCTGGACACCTATGACAAGTTGCATTTTCCTATTTGAAACCAGGAGAAATTTGAACATAATCTTTGGTATCCAAAGTCACTGTCGTGAGTCTGGAGAAGAAGAATTTAACAAACTATGACAAACAATAGTCAGAAATTTTATGATACTTTTTCTGTGAATTAATATTAACATATACACGTTATATACAAATGAAGTAAATATATTCTACACACTTTTAGTATCAGTATTATCTACACAGTAAATTCAGAGATTATAGAACAATATAACACAATCCTGAAAATTGTGGGGGAATTTTAATTCAGCAACATGACTGTTCTGGCAAGGGAACACACCAATGGTCTTCTAAATCTATGTGATCTGGCTTGAGCAGTAGACATTCCCTTAGTCTATACCTTTAATCCCAAACAACGAAAGTAATCTTAGTTTATAGAAGGAAGCAGCCATGTTTGACAGTGACATCTAATTGAGAGACAGACGAAGTAAGAAATAGACAAAACTTCGACAGAATGAGTCAGAAATAGGATACACCGAACTCTCATGAAGACAGGAAAGCAAAGCAACTTAAAATAGTAGCACAGAGAGAAGACAGGAGGAGGAGGAGGAGAAGGAGGAGGAGGAGGAGGAGGAGGAAGAGGAGGAGGAGGGATGCTTTACAAAAAAGGGGGTGCTTTACAAGGACCCTTTAACAAAATCAGGTTGCAGATGAAGACAAATGGACCAGAGAATGAGGAGCCAGAAGATCAGAAGAGATTGCTAGAATTAGAGATCAAGCAGAGCAATTCAGTGAGAACTTGAGAGAAGCCACTTTTAATCACTCAGTTTGGAGATGCTTTTTGAGCCAGAACAGATGAGTCGAACCAGTCAGGTAGAGTTCAGAAAGAACTAGAAAGGGTGAGATTTTTCAACAGCAAGCCTCTGAGACAACAATTACATGAGGTGAATAAAAGTTACTTTTACAGAACATAGAATTAGTTTGCTGGAAGTTGGTATTTTCTCCTTGCTCTGGCCTCTTGTATAGGCTAGACTCAGATTTGTTTTTCCTTCTGAGTACTTACTCTTATGTATAATTCCTATTCCTGTATTTAATTTTCTATTTTTTCAAAAAAATATTAACTCTGGAGTCTTACATTTAGCATTGTTTCATTTCAAACCCTTCTCTACTGTGCTTCCTCTTGGAGTTAGATGCCTTATGGTAATTGCCACTGTTGTAGTTGAGCATACTTCTGACAAAGCCCCAGCTAGTTGAATGATAGAAGAGCAGCCTTTTTGAGGATGGCACTAATGCTTTAACTTTTCAGCTTCGGGGCCTATATGAGCCCTGAAGCTTCATGTTTAATACATATTCATTTGCCTAATAATAACATTTTAGAAAATAGAAGATCTTAAATTAAATTAGTAATTAAAGTACTCCCATGAATTTTAATAAGTAATATTTATGCAGAAAGTTGATCTCTCAGACACATGGCATTTGCATCTAGTGAAAAGAGCAGCTGAATATATTTCTTGGAATCAAAAAGGATTATTTTCTTTTGTTAACAAATATTCATTGGCTGCAAGTGTTATCCTCTACACAAAATAAGAATGCTTTCTACTAGTAAGATATTTAGTCATATATTAACAGCCTCTCAGATGATGTTGATTATGCATATTTTGTTTAGTATGTATGTAAATTAACATATGACTGAAACATAGGAGTGACTTATAGGTGAGGAATTTGTAGTAATGTGAGAAACACCCGTTTATAGTGTCCTAAAACTCTATAAATGAGGGTCTTTCAACATTTTCCAATGTTTCTTTTCTGAGAGTACGCTCATCATATTGTCACCTCCATTTTTTCATTTACTTATTTTAATAATTCCTGCTTTTAGTTTTGACTTAAATTGAAATTTCTTTGTGCTTCATTTTTCCCTCAGGAATATTATACTTCACCTTTTCCTCCCTAGATTCTTAATAAATCGAGCCTTAAAAAAACGAGTCAACATTTTCTATAGATTGATATGTTTACAGTTTTAAAGCAGAAAGACATCTAGAATTAGCATAGGAAACACAGAAAGAAAAAATAGTTATGCACCAAAAACAAATGGCGTAGATTTTCAAGGACCTCAAAAGTTCACGTTTCATCTTTCTACCTGGACATTGTTTCTTTAAAAAAGAGGATGGATCCATATAAATATTAAATAGAAATGTTTCATAGAAAATACACAATGCCAATGTGAGGAAACAATTTAGAATAAAGAGCTGTTTTTTTCAAAAAGTATTAAATATTTTTATGTTTATTTTTTTAATTTTCAGAGACCTATCAACTTTGATAATTGAAGTAACTCGGAAGATTGTTTTTAGGTTCAAACCAGACAAAATACAACATGGAGAATGCAAAGTGGATACAGAGACCTACACTTAATCAATTTGTAATTTGTACTTGCTGGGAAGGGGAAAATAATAGTTTTCCCCAATGGTGTGTCACTGGGTTTTTCACCTACTCTCAGGGCCAGGCACGTCCCATACGCATGGTAGACAACCAGTACAAAGTGAGTTTCATGTATTTTCTACAGTTTCTGCTTGATCTGGTTTTGTTTAAGAAACTTTGGTTTTACTTGTTGAAGCATCAGCTGATCAAAGCCTTTCCCTGAGACCCTCATGCATAGAGATGGAACTCCCCTGTCTAAAACCAGGCACATGCTTCATAGAACCCGGATGCCTGGGATTTGGTATCTTTTCCCTGAGGTCCTGATTTATTGACAAGTAAACCAGGAATAAGTTTAGTAGAGCTAGTTATGGCCTGAGTCAGGACTTTAAAGAGTAGCTACCTCATCCTAAAACGTCAACTCTTGCCATCACAAGGGGTTATGGTTATGGGTCTCTAGATAGCTATGTCCTGTGGCTTGCTGTGCCTCTCCACAGCCCCTTTGAGATTCCCTGTGTTTGTTCTTCTTTATGCAACACTGTGTGAATTCTGCACATTCTATGATGTTTTCATACTAACTCCTCTCCTCCCTCCCCACCTGACAAATAATATATAAAATCTATATTTCTTTCAATAAGCTTGTTTGGAATAAGACATAGCTAAGACAAAACCAGCTGACTTCATCTTCTTTATATTCTCACCTCTTGGCCTCCCACTTAGAGCCCTGTGTATTCAGCTAGATCATTTATTGCTGCTGTTGTTTGTTTTGGTTTTACCTTCCGGTGTGTGTGGGGGG
>NW_022196910.1:29038010-29040484 GCF_008632895.1 Mastomys coucha | reverse complement strand
GAGAGGGGGGGGAGAGGGAGGGAGGGAAGGAGAGGGAAAATGAGAGGGAGAGGGAGAGAGGGGAAGAGGAAAAGGGAGAGGGAGAGAGAAACTGGGAATAGGGGGAGAATGAAGTTGTGTGTGGCGAAGGGATGTGGGAAGATCTGAGAGGAGTTGGAATTTGGGGACGCTGAAATAATAAGACCAAAATATATTGTACAAATTTAAAAATTAAAATTGAAAAATAAAAATTGAAAGTTTTATTCAGATTCCAGACTTTCTATTTTGACACATTTTTACTCTTAATTTTTACTCAAACACCTGCAAATTCTTGTAATAATTTTTATATTTAAATTTTGGAAATCATGTCAATGGAATGGACATTTTCATAGAAAAGACTAATAACAAAACTCACAGACAATACATTGTTTGTATGTTTCTATGTCCATATAAAATGAAAATATGATTAACAATAATCATATTTTTATAATCTAGTTTCACTAGAAGCTTAGATACAAAGAATGATGATGTCACATGGCACTTGAGTAATACATTCATTATTCAATATTTAAAATATTTGATAGACATTCTGATTTCAATGGAATCCTTTACTTTTCACCCATAAGTCATTAAATGAAGAATAAAATGGTCGCATTACTGCTAAAAAGAAAAATCTCTGGCATTCCAAACATTGTTGTGCTACTATACAGTAGTTATTTAATTAAATAATATAAACATTCATGTTAGAACTTCTACATTACTTTTAGGTGTCCAAAGAGAAACAACCAATAGTGTCACCTTTGATGCACACTTGAATGTAACACATCCATAGTGACCATAAATATTTCAATATAATTTCAGTAAAATCAAATGGTTAAGAAAAGTGCAATATAACTTTCATTTTGATTGATTATATAGACTATTTGAAGAGCAATAGCAGCTAAATGTAATCTGTAGGAATGTTGATTGGAATACGAAATGACACACTTAATATGAGAGCTGTTTTTCCCTTGAAAGAATGAAATGTCTATTTAATGAGGACTAAAACAATTTTCTTCTCTTCAGTGGGTAACAAAAAAAAACAACAAAAATATTTACTTACAAGGAAACAGCTACATACTTCTAAATCCCCAGTTTGATGGTTCTAGGAAGAAGCCCCCAAATTAGTTATAAAAGTATAAGTAAACATACAAACATAACATGTTACCAAAATACTGAAAAAAAGTTAATCTCATCATCTTTATGCTGCCTAGATTTTTTCCTATATTTTCTTATTATTATTCATTTTTCATCATAATCACTGCCCCTCCCCTGTTATCCAGAAAATGAAATCACAGAATCCCTCCCCCATCCACTCTCCCCTTCTCCTCTGGAGGATCAAACCCCACCCCAGCCCCTCATCTGGTGACTCAAGTCTCTTCAGGGTTAGGTGCATCCTTTCCCAGGAAGACCAGACAAATCATCCCAGTTGGGAAATAGTTTCCACAGCCCACAAGACAACTGAGATACACAACTGTGCTATGTATGCTGGGGCCTTCATTCTAACCTGTTTATGCTCTTTGGTTAAAGGATCAGTGTTTGAAATCCCCCAAAGGTCCAGGTTAGTTGACTTTGTTGGTCTTCCTTTGGGGTTCCTATCCACTTCAAGGCCCTTAATCCTTTCCTCAACTCTTCCATAAGAGTTCCCTGAGCTCTGTTCAATCTGAGACCAAGGGTCCCTGCATTTGTTTCAGTCCACTGCTGTGTAATGCCGTTCTGAGGACAGTTATGGTGGGCTCCTGGATGCAAGAATAACATAGTATCATGAATAGTGTGAAAGATTACTGTTTGCCATGGGATGGCTCTCAAGTTGGTTCTGTTAGTGGTTGACCATTCTCTCAGTTTCTGCTCCATCTTTGTCCCTGCCTTTCTTTAGACAGGACAAATTTTGTGTTGAAAGTTTTGTGGGTGAGTTGGTGTCCTTATCACTCCACTCAAGGTCCTGCCTGCCTCTTCAGGTTCCAAATCTCTGCTGTTATGTGTCTCAGCTAAGGTCACCACACTGACTCCTGGAAGCCTTCACTACTTATTAGAGATTACTCCCACTGTCTTAGTCAGGGTTTCGATTCTGCACAAACATCATGACCAAGAAGCAAGTTGGGGAGGAAAGGGTTTATTTAGCTTACTTCCACATGCTGTTGACTACCAGAGGAAGTCAGGACTGGAACTCAAGCAGGTCAGGAAGCAGGAGCTGATGCAGACAGAGGCCATGGAGAGATATTTCTTACTGGCTTGCTTCCCCTGGCTTGCTCAGCCTGCTTTCTTATAGAACCCAAGACTTCCAGCCCAGGAATGGCACCACCCACAAGGGGCCCTATCCCCTGGATCACTAATTGAGAAAATGCCCCACAGCTGGATCTCATGGAGGCACTTGCCCAACTGAAACTACCTTCTCTGTGATAACTTCAGCCTGTGTCAAGTTGACACACAAAACCAGCCAGTACAATTGACCCCTT
>NW_022196910.1:29029905-29037361 GCF_008632895.1 Mastomys coucha | reverse complement strand
CAAAACATGGTCAGGTTGTCACAGAAATACCCCACTATGCTGGTACCAATTTGTCTTAGTCAGGGTTTTGATTTCTGCACAAACATCATGACCAAGAAGTAAGTTGGGGAGGAAAGGGTTTATTTAGCTTACTTCCATATGCTGTTGATCACCAGAGGAAGTCAGGACTGGAACTCAAGCAGGTCAGGAAGCAGGAGCTGATGCAGAGGCCATGGAGGGATGTTCCTTACTGGCTTGCATCCCCTGGCTTGCTCAGCCTGCTCTCTTATAGAACCCAAGACTTCCAGCCCAGGGATGGCACCATCCACAAGGAGCCCTACCCCCTTGATCACTAGTGAAAGTGCTCCACAGCTGGATCTCATGGAGGCACTTCCCCAATTGAAGCTCCCTTCTCTGTGATAACTCCAGCCTGTGTCAAGTTGACACACAAAACCAGCCAGTACACCCACCTCCCAACCCCTGGCATCAGACTTCCAATTATTATCCTGGCCCTCAAACTTACATCAAGAACTACAGGCAACTAAAAGGATAAATGGTACACATGAAGCGATATTCTTCCTTAGGGACAAACACACAAATATGATCTTCACTATCTGAAGGGACATGTACATTATTTATATAAGAAACATTGTCCTCTATCTTTTAGGTTTTCTCACAAGTTAACTATAATGTATTCTAGAAAGTATGAAAAAGTATGTGGTCAAGGAGATAGGAACTCCTCAAGACCAACAGAGTCAACTAATCTGGACCTTGGAGCTATCAGAATCTGAACCACAACCAAATACCATACATGGACTGGTCCTAAGCAACCAGGCACCTATGTAGCAGATAGGCAGCTGAGTATTCATATGGCTCCCAGTAAAACCTAGAAAATGTAATTTATTTTATTTTATTTATTATTATTCTTTTAATTATCCATTTTATTTTCTGCTCGCTCACTGCCCTTCTGGTCAACCTCTCACACTAGTATTCCCACATACTCCCTACCCTTCCCCTACGAGTGGATGGTGTTCTGCAAACTCTTAGAGATCCCAGATACCAACCCAGGCAATACTAGTTTTTTAAAAAATGGATTGATCACTGAACAAATTCCATGATAAAATCATAGTGAAGCAGTATCTATCTATAAATCTAGGCTTTCAGAAGGTACTAGAATGAAAACTTCAATCTGAAAAGGCAAACCACATCCATGAAAACATAAAGTAAACAATCTCAGATCTGCCTATCAAAGAGTAATGGGCCCACCGCCACAACAAAGTAAAAGAAATCAAGGAACACTGTTTGGTTACAACTTTGAACACCAGTACTATCAATTTCCATATAAAGAGATATAAACTAATGGATTAGATATGAGAACAGGATATAGCCTTCTGCTCCATCCAGAACACACACCTTAACATCAAGGATAGACACTTCATCAAGGTAAAAAAATCAAAAAGATGTATCAACCAAGTGGACTCAGAAAACAAGCCTATGTAGTCATTACATTAGCCATTATAATATCAGACGAAATAGATTTTAAACAAAAATAATAGGAGAGATGGGGAGTGATACTATATATACATCAAAGGTTAAAAAAAAAAATCCACCAAGAGAATACTGCATTTCTAAATGTCTTCATGCAGAGCTCAAGGGCCCCACATTCATAAAAGAAATATTAGTACAGCTAAAATCACTCATTTACCAACACAGAGTGATTGTCAATGATGTCAATGTCCACCTCTCTCCAATACAGAGATCAGTCAGACAAAAACTAAAACAGAGAAATAAGAACTGGTTTGACAGTAATAAGAAAGAGGTTAAAAACTTTTTAAATAAAGAAAATGAAAACATGCATACTCAAACTTACAGGACACAATGAAGGTGATTTAAAAGGCAAGCTCATAGAGCTACATTAAAATAAAAGAAAATCTTAATTTTATGTGCATATTAAAATTAGTTGATAATAAAACTGTCATATTTCAAATCTTGAGGTGTCATTAGGAGATATGGATATGTTATCTCACAGAGCCTATAAAACATTATTGCTTAAGATATTGACCAATATAAAATTGTGTTCTTGGGTTTGTAGAGCCTGAAGCATGGCCTTAGTGAGTATTTCCTGGTTAGATATCTTCTGTAATGAATTTCAAACCGTATTTATAAATTTTCATTTTGAAAGCCTTCCTTGCCTCAAAAATATAAGTGCCTTTCCCAAGTTCAAAAAATTCTACTCTGATTACAAATTTCATGTACCTGATGAAATAACATCCTTTGCAATTGATTTGTTATAATTTCCTAAATACATATTTGGTTGTTAAGTCACAATCTTTTTTCCCACAGTATTTAAACTCCTATTTTCACCAACAAAACACCTTAAAAAGTAAACTATTTTACAGGTTTAATTCACCCTAAACCGGGATGAATGTTCTACATCTATACATTATGATGCAGAGGAAACTATGGCCTCATTCTCAGAGAACACAACATCCAGCAAGGGCGCCACTTAGATAAGCAAATTATAGCTAAGTGTGGTAAATGCAAGGAAGGAGAGGCATGTAGAAATTGCATAAACAGTGAGTGATTACTTCAAGTTAGGGTTGTCAGTGATGCCTTTCTGAGGAACTAATATGTGATCTGGGACTCATGAATGAAATATTCATCATGTGTATAAAAAGGCATGCTTTAAATAATGAAAATGTATGGTTCATAGCAACAAAAATAGGGGTTTATTTTTCTTTTCTAAACATCATTCAACCCTTTTTGGTATCAGAACATACATTAATATCACTACTGTGATAACAAGACTTTCCTATTTTATCTCTGTTCCTATGAGAACTCAGAGGGACACTTGAGTATTGTGCCTTCCCATTACAACTGATGGTCACTCTAAACAAGGTTCATCATCAGATGGCACAATGAGAAAAACTGCAAATGCTGCACCACTTTAGAGAATATTTGCTGAATTTTCTTCTAATATGATCATAGGAACATATATTGATAAACAGCCTTTGTCTATATAGGTATGAGTTCCTGAATGACAATGATTTCTATGTATCCAATTACTGTACTCATATGGCAAGTACATTTGTGTAATGAAGCATCTCACAGCTCTAAGAAACATATTTTGTCACAAAATTAAGTCTATTTTGTTCCTTTTCACTTAGCATAGTCAGTATGAAACTTTGAATGTTTCTTCTACAAATAGTATTGAAAAGGTCTCAATTGTGACATATACAGAAAAACAAACGGACTTTACAAAGCCTCTACTCTTCCAAAGACTTGCCTGACAAATCAGAGGTGGAGGCTCGCAGCCAGCCATTGGACTGAGGGTGGGGTCCAAGATAGAGAAGCCAGAGAAAGGACCAAAGGAGCTGAAAGGTTTTGCAGCCCCACAGCAGGAACAACAATATCAACCAACCAGAACCCCGCCCCCCACACACACACAGAGCTCCCAGGGACTAAACCACCAACCAAGGAGGACAGATGGAGATACTCATGGCTCCAGCCACATATGTAGCAGAGGATGGCCTTATTGGACATCAATGGGAGGAGAGGCCCTTGGTCCTGTGAAGGCTTAATGCCCCAGCATAGGGAAATGCCAGGAGAGGGAAGCAGGAGTTGGTGGGTTGGTGAATAGGGAGAAGGGATATGGGGTTTTCGGAGGGAAAACCAGGAAAGGGGATCACATTTGAAATGTAAAGAAAGAAAATATCTAATTAATACAAAGACAAGATAATTATAGAGGAAAACAATTTTTTTAAATTTTTGTTTTGTTATTGTTTGTTTTTAAACTGTGTTTCTGTCATTTCTACCAATTGGAAGTAATATAAAATCTCATTTTCTTTTTCAACATGGAAGTGCAACTAGAATTAATGTTACTTATTTAAACGTGTACCATCAATGTTTTGATTTATTACTCTTAGAATAAGATCATTTCTTATTAAGATTAAAATTTTTATTGGCAGATTTTTCTCCCCATATTTACTCACTCTGCCTTAATTTACATCTTTGTCTGGAATCCATATCTTAGAGATGTTTACATATAGAAAAGGGCCATGATCTTACATGAAAGACAAAATATATATTTTTTTATTTTAAAATTAAATAACCTTGCTTAAGATTATTCTTAAAAATATTATTTTTAAATTTATGTTTTTTCTTCAAATTCAGATTTTTTTAAATAAACCTGAATCATGCAGATTTGGATATTTTAATCATCTATTTACCTATTTATGGATATATAGATTGGTTCTACACTTATTATTATAAGTACAAAAGCTATAGACACGCATATAAAGATATTTCTATGCCAGGAGTTCTCTGTATGTACAACAACACGTGGGATAGCCACATTGTTAAGCTTATTATTTCTTTCAGAGTTTTATATATATATATGTATATATATACACATATATACATATATATATATACATACATACATATAAATGTGTGTGTGCTATTTATATATATAATGTATATACATATATACATATATATATATATAAAATGTGTGTGACATTCTATATTTTTTATTATGACTATGACTACTTTACAGATTGGCTCCCAGTTCCCTACTCTGGTATTCCGTGCTATACTTTTGAGCATTTGTGTCATTTTGCCTGTACTTTGGAAATGCATATGAATATTTGGAGAACATTACTCTGATTCTCAGTTTTTGTTTTTACTGCATTTCTTTTATATTGATAATAGCCTAGTGAAATTAACTAACTGCTCCATTGAAATTGGCATAAAGCAATGATGCTTTGTTCCATTTATGTTCTGTGATAACAAAACACTGAAGAATATGTGGTTTATTAAAACACACCATAAAGTTGATTCTCTTGGAGTATGGAAAGCTGTCAATTCTATTGTCATGTCAGCATGGTTGGTGTCTGGTGAGTTTTGCTCTCTGCTTCTGAACAGATTTTTTGATCATGTCAATGAGGGAAGGAGAATATTTTCTTAATGTAAAAGAAAGAAGAGGACAAAGAAGAACAAATTCTTACTGCCAAAATCTCTTTAATGGCATTAATTACTTTATGAGAGCAAAACCTCATAATCTAGGCAACTCCTACACAACACACATACTACTTCTACCATAATAGGAATCCCATATAAATACATGAGATTTAAAGTTCACATTAAAACCATATCAAATGTATGCCAAAAAAAAAAATCAGCAAGAATGATGCATTTTAAAAAAATCTACAGTCAAAATATTTAGGTATGTTTGAAGGTATAAGCACCATTAAGGAATGAAAATGCTGTGGAAAATAAGTGTAATATCTATCCCTCAACAAGGAAACTTCTTTTGTGAACCCTTAAATACTACAAGAAACCTCACTCAATCAAAATGTAGAGTTGAAGAGTCCAGTCCCAAAAGATGCACCTACAAACCATGCCGACACTTAAGGCTCAGGAACATTGAAGCAAGCATTTTAATAACCAGAAGATCAGTGAGTTTATCATGAGATAATCTCTTCTAGTAACAGCAGAACTTATACCCATAAAGTTTCAGGTAATATTAACAAAAAAATAGAAAGGTCAAGGATAGAGAAGCTCATTGGCAAATCCAAGATTTCTATCTTATCCCCAACACACCTTTCCCAATAAAACCTCTGGGGGAAAATAACTAAATAACATTACTGGTTAAATTATTTTATATAGTGTGGTTTTACACAAATTGTTCTTGCTCAAGGAGGACACTTATGAAATCCAGTTTTCTCCACCTATAAAGAAGATATGGGGCCTGGGTGGTGGTAGTATACACCTTTTAATCCTAGCACTTGGGAGGCAGAGGCAGGAGATCTCTGTGAGAACTCTGCCTTGAACTATCACCAGCCCACCTCACCCACAGAAGAAGTCATGAAAGTAGTGGTAGGGATGACAAAAGATTCCATCACACCAACCAAAGAGTACACATGGAGGCAGCCATAGCTCCAGCCCCATATGTAGTAAAGGATGTATCAGTGGGAGGAGAGGCCTTTGGTCCTGTGAAGACCCAATGCCCCTATGTAGGTGAATACCAGGGCGGGAAGTGGGGAGTGGATAGGTGGGTGGGGGAATCACCCTTATAGAGGCGGGGGGATGGAGGATGGGATGGGGTTTCCTGTGGTGGGGTATGGAAAAGGAAACATTTGAAATGTAAATAAAGAAAATATCCAACAGAAGAATGTGTGGGTATGCATCAAAGCTATTATTCTCATTTTAACATT
Organism: Mastomys coucha; assembly: GCF_008632895.1. Lineage (NCBI taxonomy): Eukaryota > Metazoa > Chordata > Mammalia > Rodentia > Muridae > Mastomys > Mastomys coucha. The sequence goes on along the minus strand of NW_022196910.1, from coordinate 29,031,164 downwards.
GTTAACTATTTTCTTTTCATTTATTTTTATTTTTTAATTATTCATTTTACATCCCACTCACTGTCCCCCTCCAGGTCACTCCCTCCTACAATCCTTCCCCCATCCTGCATCCACTACCCTTTCTCCTCTGAGCAGGTAGTCCCGTCTGTGTATCCTCCCCCGGCCCCGACTTGGCAGTTTAAATCTTTGCTAGACTAGGTGCTTCCTTTCCCACTGATGCCAAACAAGGCAGCCCTGCTAGAAGAACATATCCTGTATAAATACAACAGCTTTGGATAGCCCTGCTCCAGTTATTCAGGAACCAATGAAGACCTAGCTGCACATCTGCTACATATTCGAATGGAGGCCTAGGTCCAGCCCAGTCTTTGGTTAGTGGTTCAGACTCTGAGAGCCCCAACTGTGTTGCACCGAATTTATAGATTGCTTTGGGTAAGATGGGCATTTTCACTGTTTTAATCCTACCTATCCATGAGCGTGGAAGATCTTTCCATCTTCTGATATCTGCAATTTCTTTATTCAGGAACTTAAAAGTTCTTGCCATACAGATCACTCATTTGCTTAGAGTTAGACTGAAATAGTGATACTATTCGTGGCTATTGCAATGGATGTTGTTTCTCTAATCTCTTAGTATAAAAGGAAGCCTGATGATTTTACTGAGTTAATGCTCTATCCAGACACTTAGCTTAAGCTGTTTATCAGCTGTAGGAGTTCTCTGGTAGAATTTTTGAGATCACTTATGTATACTCTCATACCATCCACAGTGATACTTTGACTTTATCCTTTCTCATATTTATCCCTTTGATCTCTTTACTTGTCTCCTTACTATGGCTATTCATGTACTAGTTTGAGTACATAAGGAAGGAGAGGACAGCCTTGTCTTGTACTGATTTTAATAGAATTGCTTTATTTTTCTCTCCATTTACTTTGATGGTGGCTATTGGCTTTGATTATATTTAGGTATGTGCACTCTATCTCTGGATTCTCGAGTACATTTAACATGAAGGGTGTTGGATTTTATCAAAGGCTTTTTCAACATCTAATGAGATAATCACGTGATTTTTTCCTTTCATTTTGTTTAGTAAAACACATTGGGTTTTCATATATTAAATCATCCCTGTATACCTGGGATGAAGCATACTTGACCTTGATGGATGATGTCTTTGATGAGTTCCTAAATTTTGTTTACAAGTATTTTATTGAGGATTTTTGCCTCATTGCTTATTATTCATAAGAGAAATCAGTCTGCAATTCCTTTTTTT
>NW_022196910.1:29015374-29029895 GCF_008632895.1 Mastomys coucha | reverse complement strand
TTTTTTGAGTCTGTGTGGTTTAGGCTTGAGGGTGACTGTGGCCTCATAAAATGAGTTTGTCACTGTTCCCTCTGTGTCTATTTTGTGACATAGTTTGAGGAATATTGGAATTATTCTTCTTTGAATATCTAGTAGAATTCTGCACTGAAACCATTTGCCACTGGACTATTTTTGGTTGGAAGGTGTTTAGATTGGAGCAGGCCTCCTTGGAATCAGATAGAGATGTGTGACCTGCATTAAAGCAGGCCTTCAGGGAGTCAGGTAATGCTGTTTCTGGTTAGGGCAGGCCTCCTGTGTTCCTGGTTAGAGCAGTCTTTTTTGTTTTTTTGTTTTTTTTATTAGATATTTTCTTTATTTATATGTAAATTTCTCCATTCCCAGTTTCCCCTCCAAAAAACAAAGAAACAAACAAAAACAACAAAAACAAACCCCTGTTGCCTCCCCCCTCCCCATGCCTCCCACCCCACCCTCTTGTACTTATTGGCCCTGACATTCCCCTACACTGGAGCACAGAACCTTCACAGGGCCGAGGTCCTCTCCTCCTATTGATGATCAAATTGCAATCCTATACTATACACGTGTTGCCAGAACAATCAGACCCCTCCATGTGCAGTCCTTGGTTGGTGGTTGAGAACCTGGGAGCTCTGAGGGTACTAGTTAGTTCATATTATTGTTCGTCCTAAGGGGCTGCAAACCCCTCAGCTCCATTGGTCCTTTCTCTCACTCCTTCACTGGGGACCCTGTACTCAGTTCGATGGATGGCTGTGAGCCTCTACATCTGTATTAGTCAGGTATTGTCAGAGCCTCTCAGGAGATAGCTATATTTAGGCTGGCTTGCCCTTCCTTCAGTCTCTGCTCCATAGTTAATCTCCGCAATTCCTTCCGTGGGTGTTTGGTTCCCTCTTTTAAGAAGGAATGCAATGTCCACCTTTGGTCTTCCTTCTTCTTGAGTTCCTTGTGGTTTGTGGGTTGTTCTTCCTGTATTCCAAACTTCTAGGCTAATAAACACTTATCAGAGAGTGCATACCATGTTTGTTCTTTTGTGATTGGGTTACCTCATTCAGGATATTCTCCAGATCCATCCATTTACCTATGAATTTCATAAATTTATTGTTTTTAATAGCTGAGTAGTACTCCATTGTGCAGTCTTTCTATGTCCCTGATTAGGAATGACCTTCTGAACTAGGCGGTGGTAGCACACGCCTTTAATCCCAGCACTTGGGAGGCAGAAGCAGGTGGATTTCTGAGTTCAAGGCCAGCCTGGTCTACAGAGTGAGTTCCAGGACAGTCAGGCCTACACAGAGCAACCTTGTCTCAAAAAACCGAAGGGGGTAAAAAAAGAATGACGTAGTGAGAGACAGGCAGGCTGTGGGGTGAGAGTATGTGAGGCAGGCCTGTTGACCTCCCCAGGGTACAGGTGGAGGTGCAGACCCAAAGGACAATGGGAATCAGTCAAAGTGGGATTGATCTCATGTCTGCTAGACTCTGTGGAGTCCCATCTTGCATGTGTAGTGGTGGGGGAAGGTCTGAGATTTGACCCTGATTAGGGCAGACCTCCTTGAGGACAGGCAGGCTTTAGGGTACAGGAATAGACACACTAAGCTGCCATGATTCAGTTAAAGGTGCAGACTGAGCTTTTATTATCTGTATAAGATTGGATTTAAGGTCATTTTCTTGTGTTAGGATAGCAAAGGCTTGCTGTAATGAAGTAACTGTGCTTTGGAGGTATCGTATTGTCCTGACTTTTGTTGATTGTGTTCTTTCAAGGACCTTTATCCATCTGGATGGTCTTGGTCTGTGGATGTTCTTGGTGTAACAGGTAAATAGGTATTAGGGGTAGGTGTGGGGGAAGAGGATTAACCTCCATGGTACTGGTGTGGCAGGACTCTGATGGATATCCTTGGGCTGTATGGTTCCAGATCTTCAGGTTTGTCTCGTTCAGGAGCCACAACTGCAATGAAGTTTGAAGGAAAGCAGAGAGGAGAATGGAAGTCCCCCTTGGCTATCAGGCTGCTTGGAGTAGCTTGGCTTGGCTCAGAGAGCTCAGAGAGCTCAGAGAGCAAGGCAGATGGGAAGGAAAGGGAACCTTACCTGTATGGATCGGGACATTCAGGTCTGATGAAGGTGGGCGGAGAATTGGCAGGAGAATGGAGGTCTCACTGGGATTGCAGGCTGCTCAGAGCTGCTTAGCTTGTCTCAGGGCTGTTAATTATTTGTATACAGTATATATCCAGTGGTGATCTTTTTTATGGTTTTTCGAAACAGGGTTTTTCTGGATCGTCCTGGCTGTCCTGGAACTCATTCTGTAGCCCAGGCTGGCCTCGAACTCCGAAATCCACCTGCCTCTGCCTCCCAAGTGCTGGGATTAAAGGCGTGAGCCACCACCTCCTGGCTCCAGTGGTGATCTAAATGATGGTCCTCAATACTTAGGGATATACATGCTCCATTTACTGTTAACAATAACTGATATCACTTAAAATTGCCTTCTGGGTGCTGACATGCTTCTCATATCTTTGTAATCACGAGTTATATTTTTTTCTTGTATTTTAAAAATGTAAGTTATTTGCATCGACTTTTGATGTCATTATCTTGATATCATCCCAACATTCCTACAACCTAATTCATAGTATTTTCAGAAGAATTTCATCTGTACATGGATAGAAAGAGAGAGACAGAGAAAGACAGAGACAGAGAGCGAGAGACAGAGACCGAGACAGAGAAAGATAGAGAGAGAGAGAGGAAGAGAGGCAGACATAGAAACTGAGAGTCAGAGAGAAAGAAAGGATTCCAGATGGTATAAGATTCTTTTTTGTTTTATTGATATGTAACATAGACATAAATATTGCAATATTTTCTAGACAATGCCTAGTAGTAACATAACATTTTTGAGGGGTGGATTCAATTGAAATAAAAAAAAATGAACAAGAGAGTTCCAATATCTTTGTTTTCCAGTCTTTGGGTTTTTATTTAATTTGTTTCTTTCCCTGTTTTCATAGGCACATTTTATAATAATGATTTCCACAGAGTGTAAGTGCTCTCTGATAGCTTAATTGACACATCTTTACGTAAGGACCATTCTTGGAATATAGCCTAGAGATTATTAAACTAACAAATAAAACATTTAAAGGTATACCATAAATTTGTGGCTGAGAGCCCAGCAGGTCTTGCAATGTTTTGGCCTGTGTTGTTTTGCTAAAAGTCAAATATGAAGAGGGGCCGCAAACAGAAGGACTTGATGCCTAGGAAACTGGCTTTGTTCTTCACTCTTTGACCACCAAGGCAGAATATGTGATCTTTACAATGTGATTTCAGTGACTACACCTTTCCACTTGGCCTACTACTTAGCCCAAAGGCTTTCTTTAAGCTGGCTATTCATTTTTTTCAATATCAGGAAATCTTCTATTGTTGACACTGTAAATAGATTTTTAAAAAAAAAAATCTTGAAAAACTCCATGTAGAGGCTCAAAGTTCAGATTCTCTTCTTCAAATTTCAACGCATTCTTTGTGCAATTTTACTCCCAGAAGAAATAATAGATGTTTTTATGAGTTTCATGTCCATTGTCTAGTGTGGGATTTGACTTTCTTCTCAGCAGCCTTTGTGGATTCAAGAGTGCAACATTGCTTTAAACTGAAGCTGAATAGCACACTGAAAATTGATCATTTTGGTTGGATCCCTTGATGTAGGTATTGCTTAACATTCCTGGTCCTTTCAGAAAATGAATCAAACTTTCTTTTTCCTTGGCCTTCCCATTATAGGACTTGATGCATTGCATTAAAATAATCTGAAATATATTAACTTGAAATGGTCTGAGTCACTCTAATTATGCATCTACTTTTTCTAATTAGCCCTATGAACGACCCCAAATTTATTGTGGAACTGAGAAAAAGGATAATGTCATTACTGGCAAAGATAGCAAAGGCCAGTTAACACTTCATGTACATGAATTTTGAGGCTCCAGCCTCACTACTACTTTATTTGCAAGGAACTACTGAGCAATCAAATCTATGAAACCAAAATAGTAAAAATAACTTGTCTTGAGAGCATGGTAATTTTAAGTGCAAAGTTAGTGTTCTGCAGAGTACAGAAGAGTTCATAAAGGTCTATTGACAATGAGAAGGACAAAATGCTACTAATAGAATAATATTAAAAGAAAAATCAATAAATTGGGTGAAAGGTGAAAAAATAATTGGATAGACTATTTACGTGTGTGTGTACAAGAAAGGCATAGATACACCTCAGGTGTCATTCTAAAAGATCCAAATACCTTGTTTTTGACAAAGAATTTCTCTTTGGCCTAGCAATCAGCAAGAAGGCTAATATCACTGCCTGGTAAGCTTGTGGAACCATCTACTTCTCCCTCCATTTCCTGGGTTTCTAAGTTTGTGCTACTGCTCTGTTTTTTGTTTGTTTGTTTGTTTGTTTGTTTTGTTGTTTGCTTTCATTTGTCTGCTTGTTGAGTGTGGGAACACTAACTCAGTCCCTCATGATTCCAGGATTATAACTTAACTGACTGAGCCATCTTCCTAGCCTCAAATCTGATAACCTTGTGAAATGCATCTAGAATATTTCTCCTCACATAGACTGTTTCCCTAACATATTCCAACTGCACCATGAGAAATTCTTTCAAGAGAGCTTTCATTAATTTTCCTTTTATTTTCATGTACACCTAGAAGTAAATAGGTCGTTTGAATTCATTTAAAAGGAGCCTTTGTCAAAGAAGTTTCAGCTCCCTGAAATACAATTTATCTAGCTAATGTGAAACCAGAATTAAAAACACAAGCAACCATAACCCTAAAACAAGGTTTGAACAAAAGAAAATAAATCATTAAAAATACCAAGAATACGAATACTAAAGATGTAGACAAGTAACATGTTTAATAAGGAGAAATGCATATTACAGATAACATGGTTCTCAGTATTTTGCTTGAATAAAAACATCTTAAACTTTAAAGATTTTAGACATAATTCAAAATAAGTACAATAATTTATTACACATATATTAGATACAATATTATATGTGTCTATATATATGAAATTCATATCATATATTATTAACACATATATTAATATTATACTCTTTTGAGCAATAATATTATAGTTAATAATATAATACATAACATAATAATATGTAAATAATATGATAATATGTGATGTGTAATGATTTGTGTATGACTATATAAAGTATTAATTATTAATAGCATGTATACTAATATATAATATGCATATGTATGCATATATTGTATACACACATATCTAGCATTTCATATGCAAATATAGAGAGATCGAGGGGGAGCTTTTTTCAACCTGCCAGCAGTCTAAATAAGATATAAAGGCTGCTAGTAAAGATTAAAGCTTACGCCTTTTACTTGGGCACTCCCCAAACTAGCTCAACAAACTGACCCTAACTAACCAGCCTATAATCCCCATCATGGCTAGCTCTGTACTTCTCTGCTCCACTGCAGTTAATGTCTTTTTCTTCCACAATCAATTCTCCTGTTTCTGCTTTCTTCACCTTGCATCATTCCTCTGCATGGGGGTTCTATGCTACTGCTTCCTGCTTCAGCTATTAGATGTAAGCACTTTATTACAACCAATCAGTAGTGAGACAAGCTCTCATACATTTTGAGATTACTTTTAGTCAGGTGAGGAAAGCCAAATATTTGCAAATTAGAAAACCTGGTGATGGGCCATAGAAATGACAATAGCAAAATATCCTGTCATCACACAATTCCCTACAGATATTAACAATTCAAAAGATAGACAAAATATAGAGATACACTTTCATACAATATAAAGAAGTGGTGTAACTTATAGGTCATTTTCATATACATACACATATGTATAATATATATATATATATATATATATATATATATACAATAAAATGAAACTAATAAAACTAATTTTAAGAAAACAAAATTTCTTGAAAATAACAATAATCCTAAGTTTTGAAAATACAGAAAAACAAAAAAGAAAAATTTATCTCTGATTTTATTGTATTTCCTGCAAGTCTTTTCCTCCTTCTGGATTGTCTTGCTCAGCCTAGGAATGATGTCTTTGTCTTGTCTTGTTTCTAGTTTTTTCCTGTTTGGCTGTCCTCTCTTGAAGGCCTACTCTTTTCTGAAGAGGAAACAGAAGGGAAGTGTATCTTGGAAGGGGAGATGTGGAGTGACCTGGGAGGAGTGGAGGGAACAAAAATTATATTTGGATGTATTCTATGAGAGAAGAATCTGTTTTTATTTTTTATTAATATTTTTGAGTTTTATTCATGATAATGTTTGAAATTAAGGACTTATAATTTTCACTACTTACATACATGCAATATGAAGAATACACTTACAGAAGATCAAGTGCACCAACAAGGGAATAAGAAAGGTTAATGGAGAGGTGTTGATATTAAAACGTGATCAACATTTGAAAATGCCATAGTGGAATCCATCATGCTGTTCAATGGGTATTCATCAATTAAAAAGAGGACTTTCACTGCTGTTAATGAGCAATTCCATTTTTATCTTCATTGGATATTTTCTTCATTTACATTTAAAATGTTATCCCCCTTCCAGGTCTCTCCTCCAGAATCCCTAATCCCATCCTCCTCCCCCTGCCTCTATGATGGTTCTCCCCCACCTTCCAACCCTGGTATTCCCCTACACTGGGTTTATCAAGCCTTCACAGGACCAAGGGCATCTACTCCCATTGACCTCTGACAAAGTCATCCTCTGCTACATATGCAGCTGGATACATGGTTCCCTCTTTGTGTACTCTTTGTTTGGTGGTCCATACCCCAGGAGTTCCAGGGGATCTGGCTTGTTTACACTGTTGCAAACCCCTCAGCTCCTTCAGTCCCTTCTTCAACTACTCCATTGGAGAACCTGTGCTCAGGCTAATGGTTGGCTGTGAGCATCTTCTTCTATATTTGTCAGGCTCTGGCAGAGCTTCTCAGGAGACAGCCATATCAGATTCCTATCAGCAAAAACTTCCTGGACTCTGAAATAGCATCCAGGTTTGGTGACTATATATGGGATGGAACCCAGGTGTGGCAGTCTCTGGATGGCCTTTCCTTCAGTATCTGCTCCACACTTCATCTCCATACTTCCTCTAGTGAGTATTTAGTTCCCCCTTCTAAGAAACACTGAAGTATCCACACTTTGGTCTTCCTTCGTCATGAGCTTTATATGGTCTGTGAATTGTATATTGAGTATTTGGAACTTTTGATCTAATATCCACTTATCAGTAAGTGTATACCATGTGTGTCCTTTTGTGAATGAGTTACCTCATTCAGGATAATATTTTGAAGCTCCAGTCATTTGCCTGCAAATTTTATGAAGTCGTTTTTAATAGCTGAGTAGTATTACATTATATAAATGAACCACATTTTCTGTATCCATTCCTCTGTTGAGGATCTTCTGGGGTTTTTTCCAGCTTCTGGTTATTATAAATAAGGCTGCTATTAACATAGTACATCATGTGTCCTTACTACATGTTAGAACATCTGAAGTAGTATAGCTGGGTCCTCAGGTAGTACTATATCCAATTTTCTGAGGAACTGCCAGACTAATTTCCCAAGTTACTGTACCAGTTTGCAATCCCACCAACAATGGAGTGTTCCTCTTTCTCCACATCATCACCAGCATCTGCTGTCAACTGAGTTTTTGATCCTAGCCAATCTGACTGGTGCGAGGTGGAATCTCAGGATGGTTTTGGTTTGCATTTCTGTGATGTCTAAGGATATTGAACATTTCTTTAGGTGCATCTCAGCCATTCGAGTTTCCTCAGTTGAGAATTCTGTTAACTTCTGTTCCCCATTTTTTTAATAGGGTTAATTGGTTCTCTGTAGTCTAACTTCTTGAGTTCATTGTATATATTGGATATTTGCCCTGTATCAGATGTAGGATGTAAGATTGGTAAAGATCTTTTTCCAATCTGTTGGTTGCCTTTTTGTCTTATTGAAAGTGTTCTTTTGGGGTAACATTTCTTCTCCCAATCATTAACAAAAATTTATCGTCTAAACACTACCTCAAAAATAACTCAACATTTGGATCCCTGTATCTATAAAGATTATGTGATCTGTGAAAAGGGAGAAAATAAATTTAACAGCAGTCTAGAAATATCAAAAGGTCTGACTTCACAGTGGAAAGCGTTTTAAGTTTTATGCAACAAACCTTCCACTGGTGACCTTTAAAGAACTAGTGTAAATGATTAGTTTGTGAAGAACTTAAAATTACACCAAATGTTTAAAGTAACAACAATAAAACTAAGAGGCTGGGGATCAGATTTTCAGGGAATAGCAGTAAACCTGAATTTAAAAGTTCTGTTACTTCACTAAGAGTATCATTTGCTTTAGAAGATGCTAAATTTAATGTTTTTTATTTTTATTTTTATTTTTTAATATGGTGGTTATGAGCCACCATGTGGTTGCTGGCATTTTGAACTCAGGACCTTCGGAAGAACAGTCAGTACTCTTACCTGCTGAGCCATTTCACCAGTCCATTTAAGGATTCTGGTCATTAGGGGTAGATCCTAAAGCAGTAGCTCTCAACCTGTGGGTTACAACCCCCTTTAGAATCACATATCAGATATTCTGCATATCAGATATTTACATTATAACTCACAAGAGTAGCAGAATTAGTTATGAAGTAGCAATGAAGTAATTTTTGATTGGGGATCACCACAGTATGAGGAACTGTATTAAAGGATCACAGCTTTAGGAATGTTGAGAACCACTGTCCTAAAGGTTATTGATGGCATCTTCTTCCTAGCCCCTACTTCCTTCAGACCTCTTTCTCCCTCTTCCCCCAATCTCTACACAGTCTGTCTATTTATCATGAGGTATGTAGCCTCTATCATATGCGCCTACTGCTATGTTCTGCTCAACTGATGAGTGCGGCCAAGCAAGCAAGGACTAAACCTTTTGAAATCATGAACCAAAATAAATGTCTTCTCCCTCAAAAAAAATAAAAAATAAAAAGTGTCCTTTGCCTTACAGAAGCTTTGCAATTTTATGAGGTCCCATTTGTCAATTTTTGATCTTACAGCACAAGCCATTGGTGTTCTGTTCAGGAAATTTTCTCCTGTGTCCATGTGTTTGAGGCTTTTCCCCACTTTCTCTTCTATTAGATTCAGTGTATCTGGTTTTATTTGAAAGTCCTTGATGCAATTAGACTTGAGCTTTGTACAGGGAGACAAGAATGGATCATTTTGCCTTCTTTACATGTTGCCTGACAGTTGAATCAGCACTATTTGTTGCAAATACTGTCATTTTCCACTGATTGGTTTTAGCTTCTTAGTCAAAAGTCAAGTGACCATAGGTGTGCGAGCTAATTTCTGGGTCTTCAGTTCTATTCCATTGATCTACCTGCCTGTCACTGTACCAATATCATGCAGTTTTTATCACTATTGCTCTGTAGTAAAACTTGAGGTCAGAATTGGCGATTCCCTAGAAGTTCTTTTATTGTTGAGAATAGTTTTCACTATCCTGGGATTTTTGTTCTTCCAAATGAATTTGAGAATTACTCTTCCTAACTCTATGAAGAATTGAGTTAGAATAAAAATTAAGTAAAATGGAAAATTAAAGCTCTTTCCAAATTTAAATGTTTTCTACTAGGATTTTTGATTTTTGTATATTCTGAATTCTATGTTGAAACCTGAGGCCATCAGTTCTATTTTAAGTGATGCTTTATAGTTTAAAATAAAATTTATTAAAGTTCTCTCTCTCTCTCTCTCTCTCTCTCTCTCTCTCTCTTGTCGCTCATTCTGTGTGTGTGTTTATGATAGAGAAATAAATATAATATGCACTTGTGTATGTGCACATGCCTATGTATATTTTCAAAGAATTCTAAACTGAGACTATTCGACAGTTTAGAAATCTGACATATATATTGAAAGATAGAGAAGTAGATCCTACTTTCCTTTATGCATGTAAATTGAAAAGTTTAGAAAGACATATCTAAGGTCTTTCTTGACCTACTGCTATATGTGCATTTCTTTGGTAACTGGAATCCCTAAAGAGGGACTACTTAAAATTCAGATATGCACCTTGAATCTTCTTGTGAGTATCTGTGATTTATGCTTATCCAATGTTGGCGCAGCAATCTTTTTTGAAATTTTCAGAGCAATTGACACTTTATTTCCCAGGTTTCAAGAATAGATGCTTTGAATAATCTAACACTATAATATTTCTCTCTAAAATGTCTAAGTTCTTGTTCCCAGAAATCACTTTACTCCTAAATTGATGAGACCTAGAATAAACAGAAATGACCTTCTCCTGGAGCCATGCTAACACCTTAGTCAGCACTATGACCTTCCCTCCCATTAATGTTACTGTAAATCAGCTGTGAAGATATCAGGTCAGGGTTCAGAGTTCCTTGCTATCATTTTCTGTTCTCAATGGAAGAGACTAAATTGCATGTTTCTAAGCTTTCCAACATACTGAAAATCATGGCCCTCAATAAAGTAGAACTGTGCCCCTTCTCAAAACATCATAGAAGAAACTTGCTTGTTTTTGAACATTGGGAAGATTCTGTTCAATTTTCTGACCCTCTGTAATTCTCTCTTGTCTCTTCCTTCTTCCTTTCACCCCACTCTCTCTCCTTTTCACTCTTTCTCACATACAAAAAGGAGAAAGAAGTGCCTCACTGTATTAATTTATAATCTACCTTTAATGTCTTAATTAACATGGAGGTTTCTTTGGTTGGTATAAGAGGAAGAAGAAAAATAAAGGTGTAAAATATGCTATGGGCATTTTACTATAAGATAACTAATGTTAAATTTACTTTATTTGATGTAGTTACTTCTTTCCATCTTCTATTAATGAGTGCTGAGATGTAGAAATGACCTTACCCTTTCTATGGAAATAGAATGACCAGGGAGGCAGATGAAAAGGTTGCAGTGATGAGTGAATGAGAGTAGGGATTCATGCTTACATTTTATCTTATCATGTAGGTAGATTAGGGACCTAATAAATAAGCCTGTAGTAGAATTTCCAAATATTACATTTGTGAGGATAAACTTATACCAGTCTAACTCTACAGACTTCATTGATGTTTTGAGTGTTACTATATAGATCAAAATGGACATAAAATGTGGGAAAAAATTACTTTTGTAAAAGATGTATTTATATAAATATGCCATGACATTAAAATGTACAATTATTAATAAAATATATTTGTCTGCTTGTCATGGTGGTTCCTACCTTCAATCCCAGGACTTGGAGGCAGAAGCAGGCATATATCCATGAATTCAAGGTGATCCTGGACTATTTGATGACTTCTGTGCCAGTAAGGGAAACGTGGATAACCCTATATCATATTTTTTCTGAATATATTTTCTAATTACCAATATTCCATGGTCTACATAAAGCACATTACCATACTTTTGAGATGGTATCTCCTTGTAGCAATACAGATTATAATATTTATATATAGAATTATAGATAGAATTATAATTCCCAGTTGGGCCTTGAACTCTTGTTCCTTGTGCCATAAAATATCAAGTGCTGGAACTGAAAGCTTCCTAATTATGTAGAATTCATAATTGTACCTTAATATTCATAATGTTGAAGTCTATATTTCTTATGTTCTCTGTCTTTTCAATTTCTAAATTACCCTTTCTTGTTCAATTTTTACTTATTATTTTTGTTTATATTTGTTTTGCTTTTGTGTTTTTAAGTTTGTGATTTCACAAGTTTTTAAACTTTTAATTATGTATATGTTTAGGGGGTTATGTGCATGATTTTCTCTCATTAGCCAGAAAGAACATAAGAACATCATATTCCCCAGACTTATAGTTGCAGTTGGTTTTGAACATCCTAAGTTGAGTCCTGAGAACCAATCTGAGGTCCTCTACAAGACTACTATTGTTTGGCAGTGGTCTGTTCAGGCAACCTAAGCTCAGTTGAGTAATAGGCCTAGAACCCCAGAGTACCCAGTGGGCAATTTCTGTTCACAAAGGACAGTAGGTATTCTGCCAGAACTCCTGAGTCTTTGGCCACTGTTTCAGTCACAACCTCTCACAGCTGCTCCCATGGGAAATGTGTGCTCTATCAGGTAGACAATGCCCCAAGCTCCCAGCATTCTAGGTGGATCCTACCCCCAGGAATTTGACCATAGCTAGGCATGCCTCGCCCACAGACAAATAGTCGTGCCTCACACGATATAAGATGCGTTTTGCCTCTCTCACTCTCTCTCTCTCTCTCTCTCTCTCTCTCTCTCTTGCCTTCTTCCTCTCTCTCTTGCTCTTTGTTCTCTCGCCATCTTGCTTTCTTCCTTCCTTTCTTTCTTTTCTTTCTCTTTCTCCTTCTCTTCTCTAATCCTTCCTCTCCTTTTTTCTCTCCCCATGACTGGCCTATTTTCTCTTAATATTTTCTATAATAAAGTATCTCACTTATGTATTGCCTCCTTTTAACTAACTAATATGCTTTGCAACAAAAAGCCCAGACAGGAGAGAGACTCAGGTATCAGTGGCAGAGAGGCCTAGGCCTCAGCAGAGAGACACGAGTCCCACATACTATGTGCTCATAACTGTTCAGTCATCTCCCAACACCTTAAATTACCTTCATTTTTAAAAATGTCATATATTTTCCCATTTGTAATCCTGAGAACAATGCATTGTCATTATGATTGCTTTAAAGGACAGAGATTTTAAAGATGATTAGAGCATCAGGATTAGACGTCATTATAGGCTATGGACTACTTCTTCCTAAGCTTGTTATTTGTTGGATATATGCCTCTTGCAATTAAATGGTGTTCATGCATAAAATTTTCTATTTCTTTTTAAAAATTGATATACTACCACCTCATGTTACTTTTATTCAAAAAATCCTAGGGAAGAAGTATTTGATGATACTTTCAGACCAATGATTGTAATGTATTTTTTATTCCCTTCTATAAGGTGTTCATTTATGTGATGCTATTATATTTTGAAAATGATATCTTTAATTCTTATTTTCCTATTTGTAGCATTAAGATAAATAATCTGGGATTTACATTGATGCATTAGCCTCTTACCAACATTTGACTTATAATTACTGTATTACTACTAAAAATACTTCTCTTTTACAGATATTACGTCCATCATGAAAATATCATGGCATATCTGATTCACCATAAGTCACTAACATGGAAGAGTAACAAACTTTTCAAATATCTCTAGTTGTCTTCTCTGGTAGATAAAGTTGTTTGTATATAGTGTTATAACTCATGGTTGAAGGAATCTGTGGTATATGACTAAGATAGGCTTGAGTATGTTTTGGACTAAATTTCTAAACTTTTTTCCTATATATCTTTTCTAATTTTTTTATATCTTTTCTCTATGATAAAAAATTCATAAATACAACCATTTCCAGTGTCTCTGATTCTCTGGAGGAAATTCCTAACCCTAGGGGTGCTCTAAGGGAATGCAACTACCCCTCATAGCATATGTATGGGCCCTTGCAAATAGGATTGACATTATATGGTTAGTTGAAGTGTTTTCACTCATGCTTTTGGTGGTGCAACAACTACTATTGTTTCTTTGTTGCTGAGATGAAAGACAACATTCCAGAATGGGAGATTACAATTCTCAGTGTGAATAAAAGCAAGACATGGAACAAATTACTCACAGAAAATACATTTTAGTAAATGAAAATTTAACAATTTGGACACGGAAAGTCTAAAGGATATTCTATTGTTTTCAAAGCAAGATAACCTTGGTGTATCCAAATACTTAGTGGAATATTGTTTTGCTAGAAATAAGGTCATATAGCATGAAGGGTGTTTTTTCTACAGATTAATAATATTAATCTCATATTAATCATAGAAATTACATTTCCTGTCACTCATCCTTAAATAGTTAATCATAGTTCATGTAATTAAAATGAAATACATGGATACTAATGTTCTGACATTTTGTTAAAAATTGTTATGAGAGACATTAATTACAAAAAGAACCTTTAATATTCATCTAAACATAATGTAGGTAAATTTAATAATCTAATACTGTTACAACTTCTTCATGAGTTTATAGTACAGATATATTAATCATTTTAAAAGTCTTCAATATCAATCATTAGTCAAATTTAACAATGTCATCTAATGAAATGATAGGTAGATTAAAATAGCATAAATTTATGACTTTTTACTATATTCATTAATACTATACTATACATTGATTATATTATAAAAATGAGTCATTTGGATATGTTTTTAAAAATCCCAGCAAAATTCAAAGCTTGATGTAGTTTTATATAAGAAATCTACATCACTTACTCACAGATGTAAGGATTTTGAAAAAAGTCATATGTTTAATAAAATACTTAAGAAATTATAATGTATAGTTTTATCTGAGAACTTTTCTGGGCTAAGCTAACATTGTCTTCATCACAAGGTCACAAGGCAAGAATAGCGATCATACTGCCTTTACAAGTAGTACCTAGAAGAGAAGTTAGAACTAGTGGTACCCATTATTTTAATGATTTTTTTTTAAATTAGTTTACTCCAAATCTCAAGGGCATACACAAAAGCTTAATTTTCTAGTGGAATATTT
>NW_022196910.1:29004902-29012806 GCF_008632895.1 Mastomys coucha | reverse complement strand
TTCTCTGTGTAGCCTTGGCTGTCCTGGAACTCACTCTGTAGACCATGCTGGCCTTGAACTCAGAAATCTGCCTGACTCTGCTTCCCAAGTGCTGGGATCAAAGGCATGTACCAGCACTGCCCAGCATAACAAGGGATCTCATAGCTGAGGAACAATGTAGTGTAGTGGTATATATGCCCAATATAGTAATGCAGCTTATAAATATTAAAAAAGAATAGTTTGTTTCCCTTTTGAGACTCTCTTGGATCAAACTAATTTTTATTTTCAAATGATAATCGATTGGAGATAGCTTCCATAATAGAGGCATTTGACAACTTCTCTTTCATCTCTAGGATACCACTGGGTACAGAACTCTACACACCAGGTGAACATTGTCTCAGTCTCTGTGATTTCATATGTATTTTGACCATATTCGATTAGAGGTCCTTCTTTCTTCCTGGCTTCCATGTCCTTTGTCTCTTACACTCTTCCTGCCTACTTTTCCATAGGATTCCCTGAGCCCTGAGAGAAGGGATTGAATAGATCTTCTGTTTAGACTTGACTGTTCCAAGGTCTCTTACCCTGCATAGTTTCCACCTGTGGGTCCCTCTATTTGTCCCCATCTGCTCCCAGAGTAAATTTCTCTGAGCAAGGAACTGGTGTATGGATTTGCGAGATGTCATTAGATCTCATTTTATTGCTATATTCTTTTAATAGAACAGTTCCACTTGTTTTGGCCTGAGTCCCTGGACTATCTAGTCTCAGAAACTTAGTCACTCATGCATTGTAGGTAGGTTATGAGCTTTACTTCATGTAGTGGGCATTAAGTCAAATAAAATAGTGGTTGATAACACTCACAAGCTTTGTCCTACAATTGTATTGGCATCGCTTATAGGCAGGACACTGTTATATATCAAAAAGCTTGTAGCTGGTTTGATGTTTATATATCTCCTTTGATAGAATGCAGAATACCTTCCAGTGCACCTTGACACTAGCCTTTAACTGTGTATTTCAACTTCTCCATGTTCAATGAGTTAAGTCTTGTGTTCAGCAATAAGACGTTGTTTCAGTTTGTGGAGAGCAAGTAGTTCTCCATAATATTACCCTTTAGGGATTGGTGATTGCTCATGGGATGAGACTCAATATGGACTTATTATTGGTTGGCCATTTCCTCAATTTCTTCTCCCTCCCATGTGCCTGCATTTATTATAGACAGGATACATATTGGTTTGAATGTTTTGTAGGTGGGTTGGTGTCTCTATTGTTCCACTGGGTTTTCTGTTTGGCTACAGAAGGTGGCATCTTCAGGTTCCATATTCTCAGTGGAGTGAGTCACATCTAATCTCACCCCCCATTGATTATTGGGTGTCTCCCTTATTCCATGTCTCTGTCTCATCCTTGAGTGATTGTAGACAGGAGCTTGTTATTCTTTGAGAGGCTCTACCCTACAGTTGACTCAGACAGATACAGATACCTACATCCAGACAGTGGATGGGCTTGGGGACTCTTGTGAAAGAATAGGAAGAAGGAAGGCAAGCATGAAAGATGATAAGAACTCCACAGAAAGACCAACAGTGTCAACTAACTTGGACCTTTGGGGTTCTCAGAATCTGAAAAACAACCAAAGAACATACACAGGTGGACCTAGACCTGACTGCTCATATGTAGCCAATGTGTAGCTTGACCTTCATGTGGGTCCTGAACAATTGGATTGGAGGCTATCCTAAAAGCTGATGACAGTATGTGGGATATGATCTCTTCCCTGGGCTGCTTTGTCTGGCCTAACTGGGAAAGGAAGCACATAGCCTCACAGAGACTTAAAAGGCCATGGTAGGGTGGAGAACCAAGGCAGGCCCTACTGCTGAGAGGAGAAGAGGAAGGTAGATGGTGGAAGGATTGTGGGGGCATTGACCAGGAAGTAGGCAGTAATTGGGATATAAAGCGAATAAGAAAAAAAATGTTAAATTTTAAAAGAGAGTCTTTAAATGTAAATGAAATATTGATTGTTGCTTTAATTATGATTACTGAATGAGAGTCTAGAAACTTTGCATCAGAGCCTAGGGACATCTCTAAGATAGGAGAGGTTAATTGAAAAATCATATAATTCCAAGTAATGTCATGAAGTCTATAAATGTCTGTATGATGAGCATTCTAAAAATCACAGTGACATCAACATTTCGGTTTTCTGGGGATACTGAAATTTCAGAGATCTATGAAATTTTAGCTAAAATCCAAGACCCATGGAAATTTTAATACAAGTAGAGAAACATTATGAATTTCTTTTTATGGACATCAAATAAATGAAAGTCTTACTGACTGGAAGCCAGTCTTCTCCTATCAGCTTTCAGATGAAGATGGAGATCTCTCAGCTCTTCCTGCACCATGCCTGTCTGGATGCTGCCATGTTCCTGCCATGATGACACTGGACTGAACCTCTGAACCTGTAAGCCAGCCCCAATAAAATGTCCTTATAAGAGTTACCATGGCCACAGTATTAAAATTCTAACTAATTCAACAGTATACTATTGTGATATTATAAAACCCAAAGATGATTGTAGGCAAAGGATAAAAGATGTCAATCATGTTACCATAACAGAGAACAAATATACCACATCAAAATTTTGTGCCCAAACCTGGTGATATACTTTTCTGAATAGTAAAATATTGAGACATCTTTAATATAAGTCTTGTACAACTACAATAAACAAGTATTTTATTTGTCCTTAATTTTCAGAAGGTAGACAATATCATTCAATGATTCAGTTCTCTCAATGGTAAGATGCCTAGCCACAGAGATTTAACATAATTTAACTTGTGATTTATCATATTCCCTGGTTTCCTCAAGCACCATAGTACAATAATGGAGGAATTTCTAAAAGTAAATTAATTAATTGGGTATAGGTAAAAACAGGATCTAAAACAAACCCTCTGATTTTTTTTTCTGGAATTCCTTCATATATATTTAAAAGTTGTATTTTAAGAACTGTAGCCCGCATGGTCCTCTCGCCGGGAAGAAGACACGCGGACACTCTAGGTTCCTTCTGCAGCAACTATTTATTGTCTCCATCCATGGTGAAAAAAGGGGTCGAACCCAAAATCCGCACTGCTTATATACACCACAGTGCGTGTATCTGCCCACAGCGTGGTGTGTCTGCTCATGATTGGCTGTTCGCTCATTACCCTACGTAATGCCCCGGGATGGGCTGTGACATGGCGTCTTTTCACTCTACGCACATGCGCCAACAGTACTCTACGCACATGCGCAAACAGTTGTCCACTAGGAGTTAACAGCGGAAGTAGGCGCCATCTTGCCATGGCGAATGCCTCTCAAGATTCACGGCTCCCAACAAAGAACTGAATGAATTTATCACTGAGTCTGATATGAATAATGATTATGTCATATGAAGATAATGTGGACCAACTGGATGCGTAAGTGCCTACCAACATAATAAAGCAAAACTAATACTACTTCAAGGTCATTATTGAGACATTTGTTGGCATAATATTATTGTAAAATGTTAATCATTATAATGTACTTAAATAGTGAGGGGAGGGAGCAGACTAGCTACAATACAATGATGTTTAAGTCGAAATTGCATTCCATTGATAATATGGTAACCAAAATGTAATTACTCTTTAAATACACTGAGTAAAAAACAGATGTATATATAGAATTAAAGATACAGTTAGCTTCCAGTCTGTGCCTGTATATCTTGGTCATGAACTCAGCGGCCAGTCCCACAGCCTCTATAGGAGACTCAACACCCAGGTGCTATAGTATGCCCAGGATCTTAGGATCAGTGGTGAGTAGAATACAATATCTGTTTCAACACCACCAGGAGTAACTTGGACCAGCAGGATCCAGGGACACAGGAACCCTGCCCTACAAGTGGCTTGGGTTCCTTCCGGTCTGCTCTGGTATACCTTGGGCATGAATTTGGTGGCCAGTCCCACATCCCCCAGAGCTTGGTTACACCAGGATCTCAGGGTAACAAAGGCAGCTTGACACTCAGGAACTCTGACACACCCAGAATCTCAGGATCAGAGGATCCTGGAATCATAGGATCACAGATAGAGCTGGACTCTGAGGAGTTCTAACGCAACCAGGATCACAGAAAGGATAGGCTCCAGTCAGATTTAGTGAGGGGAGGGAGCACTTGGAGTAGTCAGATAGAGGGAAGCTAGCATAAGAACGGAAGCAATAGAAACCAAGTTTACTTGGCATCATCAGAACGCAATTCTCCCACCATAGCAAGTCCTGGGTACACCATCATACCTGGAAAGCAAGATCTGGATCTAAAGTCACTTCATATGATGATGATTGAGGACTTTAAGAAGGACATAAATAACTCCCTTAAAGAAATACAGGAGAACACAAGCAAGTAGGTAGAAGCCCGTAAAAAGGAAACACAAAAATCCCTTAAAGAATTATAAGAAAACACAATCAAACAGGTGAAGGAAATGAACAAAACCTTCCAAGATATAAAAATGGAAATAGAAGCAATTAGGAAATCACAAAGGGAGACAACCCTGGAGTTAGAAAACTTAGGGAAAAGATCAGGAGTTATATATGTAAGCAACATCAACAGAATATAATAGATAGAAGAGAGAATCTCAGGGGCAGAATATACCTTAGAAAACATTGACAGAACAGTCAAAGAAAATGCAAAATTTAGAAAGCTACTAACCCAAAATATCCAGGAAATCCAGGACACAATGAAAAGACCAAAACTAAGGATAATAGGTATAGAAGAAAAAAAAAAGATTCCCAACTTAAACGTAAATATCTTCAACAAAATTATAGAAGAAAACTTTCCTAACTTAAAGAAAGAGATGCCCATGAACATACAAGAAGCCTACAGAACTCCTAATAGATTGGACCAGAAAAGAAATTCCTCCTGTCACATAATAATCAAAACACCAAATACACTAAGTAAAGAAAGAATTTTAAAAGCAGTAAGGTAAAATGGTCAAGTAACATATAAAGGCAGACATATCAGAATTACTCCAAACTTCTCACCAGACACTATGAAAGCCAGAAGATCCTGGGCAGATGTCATACAGACCCTAAGAGAACATAAATGCCATCACAGACTACTATACCCAAAAAAACTCTCAATTACCATAGATGGAGAAATAAGATATTCCATGACAAAACCAAATTTATACAATATCTTTCCACAAATCTAGCCGTACAAAGGATAATAGATGGAAAACACCAACACAAGGAGGGAAACTACACCCTAGAAGAAGCAAGAAATTAATCTTTCAACAAATCCAAAAGAAGATAGGCAAACAGACATAATTCCACCTCTAACAACAAAAATAACAGGGAGTAACAATCACTTTTCCTTGATATCTCTTAACATCAACAGATTCAATTCCCTGATAAAATGACATAGACCAACAGACTGGATATGTAAACAGGACCTACCATTTTGCTGCATAAAGGAAACACACCTCAGTGACAAAGACAGACATTACCTCAGAGTAAAGGGTTGGAATATAATTCTCCAAGCAAATGATCCCAAGAAACAAGCTGGAGTAGCCATTCTAAAATCCAATAAAACTGACTTTCAACCAAATGTTATTAAAAAGTATGAGGATAGACACTTCATACTTGTCAAAGGAAAAATCTATGAAGATGACCTCTCAATTCTGAACACTTATGCTCCAAATGCAAGGGCACCCACATTCATAAAAGAAACTTTACTAAAGCTCAAAGCACACATAGTACACCACACAATAATAGTGGGAGACTTTAACACCACACTCTCAGCAATAGAAAGATCACAGAAACAGAAACTAAACAAGTGGGGAGCTGCAGCTGCCACCATATATATATATATATATATATATATATATATATATATATATATATATATATATATATATTACCTGGTCTCCGGCCAGAGCAGAGAGCAATGAGATAAACAAGCCTGAGTTGGAAAACCTGTGTGCCTCTAGTTTATGATGCAAGCTGGCATGATTTCTCATAGCCTATTGTGCTTTGCCACGTAGCTGATGCTGATTAGGACCAGGGAAAGTATTTAACCCACAAGGGCTGGGGGCTGGAGAGAGATATAGATAGAATTAGAGAGAGAGTATTGAGTAAGTATGTAGAGATAGTAAGTATGTAGAATTAGGGCTGGTGATGGGTTAGGAGAGATTTAGAAGTAAGTATGTAGAATTAGGGCTGGTGATGAGTTAGGAGAGATTTAGAAGTAAGCATGTAGAGTTGGGAGTGGTAATGGGATAGAAGAGAAGATGTAGATATAGAAGTAAGATGTAAGGACAGATGTAAGATGTTAGGAATAAGTATGTAACTAATAAGATGTACCTAACAAGATGTAAGTAGTAATAAGTAAGACGTAAGAAGAAGATATAGAAGAATATAAAAGAAGCTAGCTAGAGAAGAAGTAAAAATGAAGGTTTCTGAATAAAACCTGCATGGAGAAGGGCTAGGTGTTTGCCTCCTTATTTCCACTGGATGGGTAAGGTGGCCAACATAAACAGAGACACAGTGAAACTCACAGAAGTTATTAACCAAATGGATCTACCTTCCCCCAAACTGACCATATAAGTGGCCACAAAACAATCCTCAACAGATACAAGAAGATTGAAATAATCCCATGCACTCTATTAGATCGCCACAGAATAAGGCTGGTCTTAAATTCCAAAAAGAAAAAAAAAACATAACAACAACAACAAAAAACAAACAAATAAACAGAAAACAGACATACACATGGAAACTAAACAATGCTGTACTCAATGATAACTTGGTCAAGGAAAAAATAACGAAAGAAATTAAAGACTTTTTAGAATTTAATAGAAATGAAGACAAATAATATCAAAAGTTATGGGACACAATGAAAGTAGCGGTAAGAGGGAAACTCATAGCTCTAAGTGCCTCCAAAAAGAAACTGGAGAGAGTTTACAATAGCAGCTTGACAGCAAATTTGAAAGCACTAGTACAAAAAGAAGCAAACACACAAAAGAGGAGTAAATGGCAGGAAATAATCAAACTAAGGGCTGAAATCAACCAAATAGAAACAAAAAGAACTATAGAAAGAATCAACAAAACCTGGAGCTGGTTCTTTGAGAAAATCAACAGGATAGATAGATTAACTCATATTCAGACTAACCAGAGGGCACTGAGACAGTATCCAAATCAACAAAATCAGAAATGAAAAGGGAGACATAACAATGGAAAACTTAGAAGTTCAAAAAAATCATCAAATCCTACTACAAAAGTTTATACTCAACTAAATTGGAAAATCTGGATGAAATGGACAATTTTCTAGACACATACAAGGTGCCAAAGTTAAAACAGGATCAGATAAACCAACTAAACAGTCCCATAACCCCTAAAGAAATAGAAGTAGTCATTAATAGTGTCCCAACCACAAAATGTCCAGGACCAGATAAACTCAGTGGAGAATTCTATCAGACCTTTAAAGAAGACCTAATACCAATATTCTTCAAACTATACTACAAAACAGAAAAAGAAGGTATACTACCCAGTTCATTCTATGAAGCCACAATTATGCTTTTAATTAACCCACACTAAGACCAAACAAAGAGAACTTCAGACCAATCTCCCTTATGAACATTAATGCAAACTCAATAAAACTCTTGCCAACTGAATCCAAGAACACATCAAAATGATCATTCACCATGATCAAGTAGGCTTCATCCCAGGAATGCAGGAATGGTTCATTATACAGAAATCCATCAAAGTAATCCATAAACATAAAGAAACAAACTCAAAGAAAAAAAAAATGCATGATCGTTTTATTAGATGCTGAAAAAGCATTTGACAAAATTCAGCATCCCTTCATGTTAAAAGTCTTGTAAAGCTGGGTCCTCCTGTAGAACTATGTCCAATTTCCAGAGGAACTGCCAAACTGATTTCCAGAGTGGTT
>NW_022196910.1:28975624-29003900 GCF_008632895.1 Mastomys coucha | reverse complement strand
ATAAAATAAAAAAAAAAAAAAGTCTTGTAAAGATGAGTAATTAAAGGCCCATACCTAAACATAGTAAAAGCAATATACATGAAATCAGTAGCCAACATCAAACTGAATGGAGAGAAACTTGAAGCAATCCCACTAAAACCAGGAACTAGACAAGGCTGCTCACTCTCTCCCTATCTTTTCAACATAGTACTTGAAGTCCTAGCTAGGGCAATTAG
Source organism: Mastomys coucha (assembly GCF_008632895.1). Lineage (NCBI taxonomy): Eukaryota > Metazoa > Chordata > Mammalia > Rodentia > Muridae > Mastomys > Mastomys coucha. The sequence continues at coordinate 29,003,685 of NW_022196910.1, read as the reverse complement.
ACAAAAAAAGAAGATCAAAGAGATAGACATTTTAAAGGAAGAAGCCAAAGAATCACTATTTGCAGATGATATGATTGCATACGTAAGTGACCCCAAAAATTCCACCAGAGAACTCCTAAACCTGATAAACAACTTCAGCAAAGTAGCTGGATATAAAATTAAATATAACAAATCAGTAGACTTCCTCTACTCAAAGGATCAACAGGCTGAGAAAAAAAATTAATAAAATGACACCCTTCACAATAGCCACAAACCATATTACATACCTTGGTGTGACTCTAACCAAGCAAGTGAATGATCTATCTGCTAAGAAATTCAAGTCTCTGAAGAAAGAAATAGAAGATCTTAGAAAATGGAAAGATCACCCATGTTCATGATTTGACAGGACTAATATAGTAAAAATGGCCACCTTGCCGAAAACAACCTATAGATTCAATGCCATCCCCATCAAACTTCCAAATCAAAGAGCAATTTGCAAATTTAATTGGAATAACAAAAAGAAAAAAGAAAAAAGAAAAAGGAAAAAAGAAAAGAAAACCCAGGATAATGAAAACTATTCTCAACAATAAAAGAATTTCTAGGGGAATCACTATCCCTGACCTCAAGCTGTATTACAGAGCAATAGTGATAAAAACTGCATGATATTGGTACAGAGACATCCACTTAGATCAGTGGAATAGAATTGAAGACCCAGAAATTAACCCACACACCTATGGTCACTTGTTCTTTGACAAAGGTGCTAAAACCATCCAGTGGAAAAAAGACAGAATTTTTTTTTTCAAGACAGGGTTTCTCTGTGTAGCCTTGGCTATCCCAGAACTCACTCTGTAGACCAGGCTGGCCTTGAACTTAGAAATCTGCCTGCCTCTGTCTCCCAAGTGCTGGGATTAAAGGCATGCACCACCATTGCCTGGTAAAAGACAGCATTTTTAACAAATAGTGCTGGTTCAACTGGCAGTCAGCAACTAGAAGAATGCAAATCGACCCATTCTTATCTCCTTGTATAAAGCTCAAGTCCAAGTGGATCAAGGACCTCCACATAAAACTAGATACACTGAAACTTATAGAGGAGAAAGTGGGGAAAAACCTTGAACATATGGGCACAGGGGAAAAATTTCTGAACAGAACACCATTGCCTTGTGCTATAAGATCAAAAATTGACAAATGGGACCTCTGTTTGCATTTCCACCAGCAATGGAGTGTTCCTCTTTCTCCAAATCCTAGCCAGCATCGGTTGTCACCTGAGTTTTAGATTTTAGCCATTCTGACTGGTGTGAGGTGGAATCTCAGGATTATTTTGATTTGCATTTCCCTGATGACTAAGGATGTTGAACATTTATTTCTTTAGGTGCTTCTCAGCCCCAAAGGAGTACATATGGCTCCAGCTGCATATGTCATGCACCAATGGAAGGAGAGGTCCTTGGTCCTATGAATGCTCCATAGATGCCTCAGTATTGGGGAACTAGGGGGGGGCGAGGTGAGAGTGGGTGGGTGGGTGGAGGAACATCCTCATAGAAGCAGGAGTAGGTAGGGTATGATAGGGAAACCAGGAAAGGGGATAACATTTAAAATGTAAATAAAGAAAATATCCAATAAAAAAGAAACAGCTAAAATTTAAGAACTTAAGAAAAACACAGTTATCTTAAGTTGTATGTATGATTTTTGTTCATAAATGGAAAACTATTCGTAAATAGTATTGAAGCAGAAAAAAGCAAAACAGAATAAAAGAAAGATTTCCCATGTTTTGCATATCTTATGGCCTTTTGGTTGTACAAGAGTCACAATTTATTTTTCCTTGAATATTTCTGATATATTTTAGGTTAAAATTAAACCTTAATATAAAACAATTAATTTAACAGTCTTATGTAGATCCTTGTCTACAACAATACTGAAAATATATACATTTTTCTAAATATAAATTTTAAATAACCCCAAATGTATTAACTGTATATTTCAAAATAATACATCACTATTAATATTTTCTTAAATGGTCATAGATATATAAAGTGTTTTTGCTTGTTTGTTTGTTTGTTTTATATTTAGTAGAGCTTAAAATCTTGGCTCTTACTGTGGTAACTTGATACAAGAGTTGTAAACGTCAAGCAAAGCATTCAGTCTTACTTTGTTGTTCTCTTACAAAATCCCTCCCAATTTAATTGTCTGCATTTCTTTTGGGTATATAAATACTTTAAAATATGTAAGCTGATGTGTTAGAACAGCGGGTCGTGTCAGAACATACCACACACTAGGCCCAAACAGTTCCACATGTAAGAGGTTTAATTGAGAGGGAGAGAGGGGGAAGTAGCATGGAAAGAGAGGAGGGAGGGAGAGAGAGAGAGAGAGAAAGAGGGAAAGAGAGAGAAAAAGAGAGAGAGAGAGAGAGAGAGAGAGAGAGAGGGAGAGAAAGAGAGACAGAGGAACATTCCCCGTGTATATATATGGGTTCTGACGTAGTGGCCACAGGTAAAGGTGGGAGGCAAGCCCAATGGATTCTGGGAATATGGCAGCTGTTGCCCTTGCAATAGGTCTGTGAGACCCGCCCAGGTGTCACCACAGGCTTTGGATGTCCTGATGCTAACATACCTCCCCTTTTGATATTATAAAGAGAAGGAAAGAAAAAGGGAAGGGAAAGCCAATGGTGAAAAGGGAATAAGGGTGTCATGTCTCTTAAGCTACTTCCTGCTTGTCTAGGGGTGTTGTCAATGAGGGGTAGCTGGCTTTCACCATCGGGATCCACTTGGTAAACGTTCACATCAGGTTTCTCTGTGGACAACAGGTCATTTGTGGACAAGGGCTGATAATCCTGTAACATTAGCTGATTAATAGTTTGGTTGGAAATTTTTTGTATTTGTCATTGAAGAAATGTAGAAACAAGATTAATGAGGCAGGGAGCAAATAATAACACCAAGAAGATGACTAGGAAAGGAGTTACAAATGGAAGTATCCACTTCCATATGGGGTTTTCACAAATCCCAGAACTGGTGGTGTCATGGTCCCTGAAATTTTTTATGTCTGACTGTAGCTCCTGGATTTTATTTCTTACTATCCCCGATTGTTTGACATAGCAGCATTCTTCTTGGAGGAACAGGCAAAGACCACCTTCTTTAGCTGTCAGGACATCTAGTCCCCATCTGTTCTGAAGCACCACGGCTGCCAAAGAAACAATCTGGAATCCCATGGGTCTTGTATGTAGAAAAAGAGTGGCTTGCAGTGTTGATAGAAGAAATGATTGATCCGTGATCTTTATCTGGCCATTTTCTACAATAATCTTTTGTCTGGTCAAAGAGAAAGCAAGTATGGAGATCATAATATGTAGATGGGATTACAGATACCAGAATGATAGCAATTTGGATTGATTCCTGGCATCCGGCTATGGAGCAGTTTCCTGACCCTATTTGGAAAGACTGTTTGTTATCTGTGGGGGTTTCTTGAACCTCGAATCTCCAGATATAAGGGCTACCCTTATATATAAATGAATAGCAAGGGGAGGATGAGAAACCCATGTCTAATCCAGTGAGGTCAAGCTCGGCTGCCAGAGTGGAGCCTCATTTTCTGGGATTGCGGACAAGGTGGGCGGTCTCATTGTCCTCTGGGGTCTCCTTGTCCTCTGGATCTTAACAGAGCACAGTCCTGTTAAGATTGATGTGTATGAAGAAGAGTCATTTTTAGGTGGAGGAATGAAAGGTTTGAAGTGAGACAGATGGACCCAGTGAGAGAGTCCCTCAAGTTTGGCAGCTGTAGGGGTTACAAGAATTACTTTAAAAGGGCCATGACATTTGAAAGAGAGAGGTGAGGGCCGATGACCTGGAGGGGATAGAAGGACTTGGTCTCTAATGTTGATAGGCAGTGGACAGGAGACAGTGTATGGCTGAGGTAGATGGTGGTCAGCAAAGTTGCATAGGAGAGAATGGAGGTGGCAAAGTAATGGGGTAAGTAGATGGTCTGGGATGGGAGAGCATTTAGGTGAAAGACCAGGAGTTAGGACTGGACATCCATACATGAGTTCAAAGGGAGAAATGAGGAGAGGTCGCTTTGGGAGAGCTCGTAACCTAAAAGGGCCAGAGGTAGGAGTTTTACCCAATCAAGGTGAAGTTCCTGTGACAGCTTAAAAAGAGTCATTTTTAATGAGCAATTAGCCAGGCACTGGTGGTGCATGCCTTTAATCCCAGCACTTGGGAGGCAGAGACAGGTGTTCGAGGCTACAGAGTGAGTTCCAGAACAGCCAGGGCTACACAGAGAAACCCTGTTTCAAAAAACAAAAAACAAAAAACAAAAAACAAAAAAAACAAAAAAAAACAAACAAACAAAAAAACAAATAAAGAGCAATTATTTCTTTCTACCTTACCAGAAGATTGAGGGTGGTAAGGGATGTGAAAATGTCAGGGGATGTCTAGGGCCTTAGATAGGATTTGAGAGACTTGGGAAGTACCATTGTCAGGACCATTGTCTGATTAGAGAGAGGCTGGGTCACCAAGCCAGGGGATGACCTCTTGGAAGAGGAGATCAGAGACTGTCTGAGCCCTTTTGTTAGTTGTGGGAAATGCCTCTACCCACCCCCAAGAAGGTGTCCACCAAGACCAGGAGATACTTGGCACGCCTGACAGTGGGCATGTGGTAAACTCAAGTTGCCAGTCAGTTCCAGGAAGGGTACCTCTAGCCTGATGGGTAGGAAAAGGGGTGCTATGATACTTTAAGTTGGGGTCAGACTTCTGACAGATTTTGCAAGAAGCAGTGATAGATTTTAAGAAGCTTAACTCCTCAGGAGTAAGCTGTAGAGAGAGAGGGTATTGAGCTTGGGTTATGCACCTGGTAGAGTCCAGAAATTGGATGACAATTGGAGAATGGTGTTTAGCAACAGAGGGGTTCTGGATGTCCCAGACTCAAGGATATACCTGAGAAGCTGGTAAAGGATGCAGCATGTTGGTGTTAGTAGGTTGGCTGGCTAGGAGAAGGAGCAAAGGAACTTCTGGCGAGCCTGGGTTTAGGCAAATGTGGGGAGCAAAGGAAATAGAAGCTCACAGCCTAGCTAGAAGATCCCTTCCCAATAAGGGGACAGGACATGTTGACACTACCAAAAAGGAATGGGTGAATGGTACACCCCTAAAAATGTAACTAAGTGGTGGGGTCTGGAGAGGGAAGTAAGGTTGTCCTCCTACCCTGACAATAGGAAAAACAAGAAGAAGTGGGTCCCCAAAACTCCATCAGGACCGAGTAAGTGCCTCCAGTGTCCAAGAGGAAGGAGATGGGCTGCCCACATACCAGGATATTTACCCAGGTCTCCCTGCTAGTGATGGCAGTGGTCGGGTCAGGGGACCTCGGGCCTCCTCGGTCAGCCATAGCCAAGCCTAGGAGATCAGTTGGAGGGTTATCTGGGAGTGATGTCCCTCTGTTCTGCATAACATGAGGGCAATCAACAGTCCAATGTCCCTCTTGATGGTACCTAGGGCATGGCCCTCTTGGCTTGCAGAAGTTAGGGCAGGCTTTTGCCCAATGACCTTTTTCTACCACATTTGTAGTGATTACCTGATGGTCTCTGAGTCTTAGGAGACCATGAGTCCAGGGTAGTGGCTGTGGCTGGTCGGACAGCCTTTGCCAGCATATGATATTTTTGTTTGCAGACTTTATCATCTCTCCCATGGTACACTTTGAAGGCCAGCGCTAAGACTTCTGCCCAGGGAGTTAGGGGTCCCCTCTCTAGTTTTTTAAGTTTAGCTCTTATGTCAGGTTATCTCTGGGAAAAGAAGTAGGTCATCAGAAGTTGCTTACCTTCTGGGTTTTAAAGATTGAGATGGATTCTCCTGCTTGTCTTGGACAACCTCTTGAAGTTTTTCAAAATTTACTGACTTTAAGGCCGCTTTTCTAAGACCAGCCAGAAGGCATGTAATGAACCTGTCCCTAGCTAAAATACCACCTGCAGAATTGTAATTCCACCGGGGATCCTATTCTGGCACTCAGAGCCAATTGGGTATGTGTTGTCTGTCTGCATGCACTTTTGCCTCTTCCCAGACTCGTCTGTGTTCCTCAGGAAGTAAGTTCTTAGTAAGGATCATATAAACATCATGGAAAGTCAAGCTGTAAGATTGAGTGATATACTGGAACTATTTAATAAACTTGGAAGAGTTAGAAGTACAGGACCCCAGCCTGTTTTCTATTTGGGAAAGTTCACTAAGCAAGAACAGAACATGTACTCTGACAAGACCATCTACTCCAGCAACTTCCCTTAGAGGTAGGACCATTGCTGGGTCAGGTGTCTCTGGGGAGGAAGGACTTAGAGGTTTGGTTGTAGCCTTAGAACAGGTTAAGGTAGCTGCCAATGTGGGGTGTTTGGAGTGGCCCACAGCAGGCATAGAAGAAGGGGAGGGGTCTGGAGAGGTAGAGATAGCAGGCTCTGGGACATCCTAATGAGGAAAAGAAACTGAGGCAGCAGTTTGGGTTTTTGGTGGCGTGGAGACAGGTCTGCAGCAAAAAGGGGGTTGTTCATTAGCTGGATCTAGCATTGTAGCATCATCTATTGGAGGTTGTGTAGATTTCATGGCTAAGAGAAGTTGGGTTGGGGAACAAGAAAGCACAAGGAGGGATTGGAATGGAGATAGATAAATGCTAGGACATAAGGAACCTCCTTCTATTTACCAGTTAATTGGCAGTATGTATTAAGATCCCTTAAAATAGTTGGATCTAGGGTGCCATTAAGTGGCCATTTTGAACTCCCATCTAGTTGATATTTAATCCAGATCTTATTACATAGAGATATTAATTTTGATGCCTTCAAGTCAGGAGTTAGCGTCAAAGATTTGAGATTTTCCAGGAGACATCCTAGTGGGGTGCCTGGAGGTACGGTTGAAGACATTCTGACACCTATTGGCGGGTAGTTGGGCTATTCGTACCAGCATCCTGAGAACAGTCCAAACACCTAGAAGTAACAGCCAAAGCTAGTGGTTCAAGTCATCATGAGAACACCCTAGTGGCTACACAGCAGACCCTGTCGGACTGCTGTGGAAAGCAACCCACCCTGGATCCAAGGATATTTTGCCTGCAAGAGCCCGAAATAATTGGGGAAGGAGAGTTGCTTTTGAGAGTGGGGCAACTAATGGTAGAAGTCCTAAGACATATGTCAACTGGGAGGCGTGACTGTAAACCCCGTTAGTTCCCAGAGAAGGCTGGCCAGGCCGTATCTGGGAAGCTAGAGGTCCTCCCCTTGACTGATCCTACCAATTAATATGCCAGTGTCTATGTGAGAATTATAGCAGACTGGTAAATGGAAAACATGAAACTGAATGGGTAGATGTGGGCCTGAGCAGAGGCCACACGTAATAGACCAGGTGGGGCATGGCTCACGTGGTAGAAGTTTGTATGTCCAGCAGTGTGTGTGGCAGTTCTGGCTCAGCTGCAAGTTCGAGGTGGTGTCTTCATCAGCGGCAGCTTCCATGATGAAAGGCTGCGATTGTTGTAGCCACCAGCTGAGGGGGCCACAAACTTGTGTACTCACAGCAGCCACGGTTGCTGGTGATGTGACCAATCCACATGGTCCTGACCTCTTCCTGACCTGCTGCAGGGCAGTGCAGCAGCTGCTGACAGAACCACCAATTCTCACAGTTCAGCACCAAATGATGTGTTAGAACGGTGGGTTGCTCCCAGTGTGTACTCACATACATAAAATAAATAAATCTTTAAAAAACAAAAACAAAAACGGCAAGTCGCATCATAACATACCACACACTAGGCCCAAAAATGTTCCATGTGTAAGAGGTTTAATTGAGAGGGAGAGAGGGGGCAGTAGCGTGGAAAGAGAGGAGGGAGAGAGAGAGAGAGAGAGAGAGAGAGAGAGAGAGAGAGAGAGAGAGAGAGAGAGAGAGAGAGAGAGAGAGAGAGAGAGAGAGAGAGAGAGAGAGAGAGAGAGAGAGAAAGAGAGAGAGAGAGAGAAGAGAGAGAGGAATGTTCCCTGTGTATATATATGGGTTCTGACGTAGTGGCTGCAGGTAAAGGTGGGAGGTGAGCCCAATGGGAATATGGCGACTGTTGCTCTGGCAACAGGCCTGTGAGACCCGACCAGGCGTTGCCACAGGCTTTGGATGCCCTGATGCTAACATAAGCTGTTCTGAAAACCATAGTATAGTGTAAAAAACATGAAATAAACAATACTACTAATAGAGAGGCTGAGATAGGAGAAGCAAGATCTCAAGACAATTATATTGTACACAGCAAGACATTGTCATGAACAAACAAGATGAAAGTGTATATGGATTGTATAATATTGGACCTATGTCTCCAATTACTAAATTAGAGAGACCATTGGATGACAGTCAATACATTTCTGATTCTTCATATTTTTGGATTTCAATCGATTAGGATATGTTGGTAGTATTAATTTTTATTTTAAGATATTAAGAAAAAGTAGTTGATACTTCCTGATGTGTTTGTTGTAAGAGGTGGAATTAGGTTTGCATGTTGTATATATCAAACAATGTTTATAATACTCATTTTTATTGTTATGATAAGTTATAAATTTTAAAGAATATGACAAAAAAAGATATTGTAGGTATTGAAGGGGGGTCTCTAGGAGGAGTTGGGGTACAAAAGGAAAACAATAATGTGATTTAATTCTATTTCCTTAAAATATATCTTTAAATGTTAACAAATTCAGATAAATTAAAATCATGTAACTTTTCTCATTATAATGCAATAAAACTTAAAAATAAATAAATAAATAAATACATAAATAAATATTAAACAACAACAAAAACCCTTCAGCATCTACACAGGAAGCTGTTAAGAAGACTATAGTAAAATTGTTTTTTGTTAAAAAAATTTCATTTTGTCAATTAAATTTAAATCAACATCAATAAAAATGAAACCTTGATAATTTTATTATTGCTGGCTAATTGATCTGTGACTTTCATGTAACTGCACACAATAGTTGTTATCGTGAAAAAAAAGTCAAGTCATGTTGATTCAATTAACATAACAAATTTTTTTTTATTCCTAAAAGCCAACATATAACTCTTTAAAATATGGTATATATTTAGGCAATGTTTTAAACATGGTATCTTATTTCAAGTTGACCATTCTACTTTTCCAAGAACACTGTAATTTATTTTTTTTTATTTGGCTTCTATGTGATTGGTAATTTTGTTTGCATGCAGATATGTGTACCATGTGTACCATATGCAGATATGTGTAAATTAACCTTAGAAGTTAATTTTCAGACAGTTGTGAGCTGCCACGTGGCTGCTGGAAATTGAATCCAGGTCCTCTAGTGGAGTAACTAGTGCTTTTAAATGCTGAGCAATTTCTCCAGCCCCAATTTATTTATTTTTAAGTATATGTGTGTATTTGAGTCTGTAAGTATAACTGTATGCCTCGTGAATGAAGGTACATGTCAAGACCAGAATATGAAGCATAGTATTCTGGAGCTGGAGTGGCAGATAGTTACAAGCAGCTTGGCATGGACACTGGGAACTAAACTGATCTTCTAGATGGAAAAATGTGTAATAGTTAATGAGATTCTTCAACTCTCTTCATTCCTTTTGAAAGCTACTCAATGCCCTTACCTTCTTTAACTTTTCTTATTATAATCACTACTTAACTAAAAGACAGATGTAACTAAATATTACTTAAGTTAGGATTGGTACTTTAGGTGACTAATTAATTACACAGCTCAAGGGTCAGTATAGAATGAAGCTTCATTTGAGAGAGTACCATCTTAGTTGATAGGGTATTTAGATTACAGAGAGTGACATTTTACAAAAAGAATCTGGGACTGCTAATATGGTTCAGAAATTTATTGTGGTTGCCATCATACTTGAGTTTAAAAGAAGAAAATGTATTTCCCCAAGTTGTCTTCTGATTCTGATCTGTACACATATGCATGGAATGTAGGCATTTGAATAATACATACATACATACATACATACATACATACATATGCACATGTGCCCTTCACCCAGCCTTGAGCTGGCTGAATCAGACCTTGCTTAGCCTACCTAGGTTGGAAGTTGAAGTCTTCCAACCTAGGTAAAGTCTATTGTCCTGCCATATCTGCAGCTTCCTGAAAGAAACCACTACCTGCTGAGCAGCTGAGCTTGTCTTCCTGACAAGATCCTGACAAAGCAACAAGATCTTGACAAAGTGAGGGATGGGTCTCCCCCCTTTATATTCAGACTCAAGTAGTAAAGATTGAGTCTTAATCAGAGAACTTTATCTTGGCTCGTTATTTCTCTTGTCTCCCTTCTCATCCATCCCCACCTTTCCTTTCAGGAAGCCAGTAACCCATGGTTGACAGCTACCTGCACAAAAGTACAAAAATAAACAAACAATTATAATTGTAAAAAAATATTTTAAAAGAATTTGACTGGGACTTTATGTTGATGAACATGCCTAACTCAGCAGTTCTAATATTTCAAATAATATGTGTGAATTAGCCATTACCCCAAAAGGAAGTTTTGCTCAGCATTGCTGGAAGAATATTATTATGTTCCTTTTATTATAGTTATTTATCAAAAGAATATCAGATTCCTTTTATAAGGTAAAGGTTTGATATAAGCAAGTATGAGTTTTTAGTAATTTGATATTATATTTGAATATTTACAATAATATCTTGAGTTGATTGCTTTGGAAGATGGATTATAGTGTATCTAATTGAGGTGAATACCTTAGATAAATTCCAGTAATTTTACTTGCCTGAACACTGAAGCCATTGTAACTTCAAATTAAAATGATATTATAATATTAACTATTATAGCTTGTTTCAAGATACATACCATGCCATTTACCAAAGAGCCAAACATTCATTAACAAGAATTCAAAGTCAGAGATATTATAGAAATAATTACTTACACTTACAAAGGAGCTAAGAAAACCATGAATGTAGTTAGCACACCTCATCTATGACCACAGCGTTGCATAAAGGCCTATAGTCATATATTTGAAATGAAGCATTGCCTGGTATTTCATACAGAAATGTCTTATACTACAAGATAAGTTATTAAGGGACCCCATAAACCTCTTACATGAGAGATATATTGAGCAGTCTATCTTTGATATAGAGTATTTGAGATTGAAATACCAGCATGCATTCTGAACTCTGATCTTTGGACAGGCTATTGATTAAATTATACAGATAATATTTTTCACACTTTCACCACATTGCAATAAGTTTTTAAAACTGATATGCATTATTGAATGACAACATTTGACCAGCCTGTTAAATTATAAAACCTCTTGTAAAAATAATAACCTTAGAAAGGTAGCTTCTTTACTCTCAGTCTCAGAGTACAAGCATTTAGATATTATCTTGAAAGCTTTAATCAAATCTGCAAGAAGTATTTCAAACAGACTTCTGTACTTGTCAAATTACACCCCTTCCTTACTATGCATGGAGAGCAAGACACTCATTTCCTGTGGTTTATTAGTGACTCCTTCCAAATGTCTGAGGAAAATTGGAGACTTCTCATATTACTTGAGAAATGCAAAATGCATGCTAGATTGACTAATAAATATTAATGTCATTAAAACAAACATTGCAACAAGACCAAAATACTCTTTTAGACCATGAACCAAAGAAATATCACTCTTCCTTTCTAAAATTGAAACTAGATTATTTTCTCACACAATATATCCTGATTATAGTTTCCCCTTCTTTTACTCTCTCCCAGCTCCTCTTCAGCTCAGCTCTCATCCAGAAAATCCCTTCTTACTCCCATTAGAAAGGACAGGCTTCAAGAGATAATAACCAAACCTGACAAAAAAAATACAATATAATAAGTTGATGTAAAAATTATATCAAAGTTGGACATTGCACCTAACAGGAGAGAGTCCCCAAAGCAGGCACAGATGTCATTGTTAATGTGAATATATCAATAACTTGCAAAGACCATAGCACCTGTGTAATGTGTTAAATTATGTCCATATCATAGACATCTGTGTAAATTCAGTAATATCATTTGGCATCCTGACTTGACTTTTCTAAAGTACTGTATTAGCATACTTAGTGCAAATTTACATTGCAAATATGTCTCACACTGAGCATTGTGAATCTCAGTATCCTCTATGGTCAGTAAGAACTAATAAAAAGGACAGAGGATCTGGGCCATTGTTATGTAATTAACTTTATGTGGTTTGTTCTGCAGAGGTTTCAATATGACATAATAAAATCACCTTTGCTCTTTCAGTTATCACAAATGCTAAATGGTTTTGATCAAATCAGATAGGTTTAATATTATACATCTTTACTGTTTGAATTCAGATGTATAAGTATTTCATTTATGCAGGGTTTATATTAATGGCAAAAAATAGATGCTGGTTCTTATCCCATAAAGCTTCTGTCGAAGTGAAAGTCAAAAATTAGAAATGAACTTTAATAATATTTAATTGGAAATAATAGTCCATGAATAGATTTAAAAAATAAATAAATAAAATAAGGTTAAAAAAAAGCCAGGTGTGAGATTCCTCTCTGGAGTTGTTGATGACAAGCCTAAGAAAACCCAGAAGCAATGCAAGCTAATATCATTCCCCTTGGTTGTCTTTCTGAATTTGAGGGTAATACCTTATTGCTGCAGAGACTACCCTCCTTGGTCAAAAGACTAGGAGCTTTTGACCAAGTGAGATCAGTGAGATATTGACTTGCATGTTTTCTCTTTGACTGCTAGCTCCTTGGGAGCAGGGAGAAAAAAGTTATGAATAGTCCTACATCTCTGTACATAGATCTTGTGGTATCTATAGTAATCTTGTGGTATATTATTATGAGGTATCTAATAAATTATATTATTTTCCTCAAATAATAATAATTTGGTATAACATAGAGATGTGCAATTGGACTCCAAAAGGAATGAAATTATGCCTACTTCTATAAAGCAAAATAAGAACCTATGGTTTAAGGGATTATAGAACCTAGAGGAGAACTTCTTCCTGTTATTCAGCTAAATTTATATATAATCCAATTGCATTCAAAATATTTATTCTTCAACCCATAGATTAGAGCAGTACTCTCACTGCTCATCAAACAAATATACTCTTGCAGCAGAAGGAGATGATAGTGCATAAGAAAAAGTATCAAAACTCAGGGAACCAGTGATTATGTAATACTCATGCTAAAACAGGAAATGTATAACATAATCCTATATCTGAACATAGGGAACGCTGTTAAACAGAAGGAAGAAAAAGTTGTAAGAGCCAGACAACCAAAAGTATTGCTGTGAAATAGTGTCTTGCGCACATGACAAAAACTCTGTTCCAATGAGTTGTCAGCATCTATGAGCAATTTCAGTAACTCTAACAACCTGCACAAGACTGGCACAAGACCACACCAGTCAACATTCCAGCATGGTTTAGAATGACTCACAAGGCCATAACCCTAGTTGAAGAGCTGGCTAGAGCCACCGAGTGACTGCTAGTTTGGAGACAGATAGTTTTCTTCAGGAATGAGCACCATGATAGGTTCTATATGCCAAAAATTACAAACTTTATTCCCCTATGTTTTCATGCAACACAAACTAGATATTATAGAGTGTTGTTTTCTTTTGTGTATGTGTGTGTGTGTGTGTGTGTTTGTGTGTGTGTGTGTGTGTGTGTGTGTGTGTGTGTGTATACCATAGTCAATGAGGACATGAATTTAAGAAAGAATGTAGGGGGAGACATGAGAAGTATTGAAACGAGAAGGGTAGATATTTTCAAAATACATCATACTCGTACCTGCAATTTTACAAAGAAAACACCAAAAAATGTAACAACTCAGAATATGTGTGTCTATATGTACACATACATGTATGTAAAGTATGTCTATAATATATGTAAATATACCTGTATATATTGCCTAATTCATTCGTTTTTATAGTTTATAAGGTACCTATTTAGAAAAAAATCAAGAACAACATGTTTTAGTACAACGGTCAGTCACAAACAGTCAAACTCTTCTTATCATTATTTAATATTGGATGTAAATACCTTATTTAGCAAAATCTTTGCTTTGTTAATTCCAAAATTTCTTAAAGAGACTACCTCAATACAGTGTTTACAAATATAATAAAAATACACACACATATATATAGTTTATATTTGTAAATATAAGGAAAATTGATTAGAATTGAGCATATCATTATTACTTATGGAAAATAATATTTATTGTCCATTTCTAATCTCATTCTTTGGGTGAAAGAACAACCAGATCAAATGCCACCACTTTAAAGTTTATGCAAATAACACTATAAACATAATATTAGTACTTAAGCAGAAGACAATAAACTATCCATTTTCTTATCCTAAGAAAGAACAGGAAAACTTTTCATCTTAGACTAGATAATTTTAGTTTGATGTGAACCTTAAGTTCTTTACCTTGTACATACTACAATAGTGATATTTATAAGCTGTCAAATATTAAATGGCTTTAAGGCTCATACTTACATGAAACATAAACACACTTCTTTTGTTAAACTATAGGATCCTCAATGGACAGAATTCCACCTGGGTCCCAAATTTTAGTAGAATAAGCTCAAAATAAAGAAGTAAATGAATTCACAAATAAATAAACCTACCAAAGCAGAAACATGCAACTGTTGTACAGTTCTAGAATATTGCTATGTGTTATAGCTGCCTTAAATAGGGTATGAAAGTATTTGCTTACAGCAATATGCTTTCAGGAAGATTGAATTTTATGATAAGTAAATGTTTAAATTACTAATGCTAACTGCTATAATAGTTTTATTATTCTTAGATTTTCTACTCTATATAATTTAAAATTTTAACAAACTTATATAATGCAAACTTTGAAATAGCTAATTACATATTCGATTTCATGTCTTAAGTTGTATGTCCCAAACTTTTCTGGAATTTAAGCAAGGAGATGACCAACTTAACAGGTAAATGGAGTTTATTAAGTTTGCTCAATTTCAATACTTATTCTGCATTCTATATATGAATAGGGGATTTTAAGTGATTTTCTTTACTATTTATCAGCAATGTTATGTTCACTTTAATATCCTTATTTCATGTTTCCCTTACTATGTGTTCCAGTTGTTTGTGCAAATGATACTATATTTAAGCTGAATCACTGCCAAGCCAACTCATTAAAGTCCCCCATTATTAAAATCTGGCACTGAGTTCACAGAGGCTTCAGGAAGATATAAAGGGGAAGAACATGAAGAGTTAGACTTGATCGTTCTGTGTAACTACAGCAGAACATATTTTGAAGCCATTTTCACAATTATGTTTAGTCCTTTCCTATATATGCTGTGGAGAATTATTGAGTTAGAATATTCACATTTGAAAAGGAATGTATTATGGTCAGATATCTCATAGAACATAAGAATTACTTCTGCACTGATATTGACCTGTAAGCTCCTAGTAATCTCTCATTTGACATAGCCATTTAGTAACTAGTAACCAACAAATACTGACAGTCTCAATGTTTGACATATTCAATGTATGTGACCAATTCTCTGAATATTATCCATGGCTTTAATACACAAATTTCCCTGTTACATAACATCAGATTCCATGAAAGTCTGTTCACAAGCATTAAACCCAAGCCTACTTAAAAAAAAAATGTTTCACTTACATAGAAATCTCCATCTTTCTGAATGATTTAAAGAAAAAGTTGAAAGTTCTTTGCAAATATATAAATGTTCCCTATGAATAGGGAGATCTTATTCAAAACTATGTTAACAGGAACTTACTTGTTAACAGGAATATAATAACCCCACCATTAGACATGAACCCCACCATTAGACATGAGAGAAAGTTCTACATTTGTTTTATATTGCACTTATATATGTTTAGGCATCATTTATATAGATTAATACTAGAGTATTTCTTATTTCTTGTTACTCAACATTTATGAATACACACTGAAATTATTTAAAAACTCTCTTTGTAAAATTCAGGAGTATACAGCTGTCAGGGGAGCAATTTCAGGAAAATTGAAACAGACTAGGAAAACTTTCTCAATAGAGTGCTTTTTGATCCAGTGTATTTGTTTGGTTAATGTCCTTCTTTTCTGCATTAGTTTCCATCAGTTTTCCTTGCCTTTCACCTGTTTTCTGGGGTTCAGGCCTCTCATTATGCCAATTTGATTTGGTTCCCATTTTAGTTAGGGTTTTTCTTACATGGATGACATTTAATTGGGGCTAGCTTACAGGTTCAGAAGTTCAGTCCATTATCATCAAGGCAGAAACATGGCAGTATCTAGGCAGGGTTAGTGAAGGAGGAGATGAGAGTTCTATGCCTTCATCTGAAGGCTGCTAGCAGAATACTGACTTCTAGGCAGCTAGAATGAGGGTTTTATAGCCCAATCCCATAGTGACACATCTATTCCAACAAGGCCACACCTAATCCAACCAGGCCACACCCACTCCAAGACCACACCTCCAAATAGTCTCAATCCCTGGGCCAAGCATATATAATCCACCACAGAAGCATTCCATTTCAGACCATTCCAAGACTTTTCCTCATCAGTTCCTATTGCCTTTCTAAATATCTGGCACTTTAAGTGGGTTATACCAAATTCAAATTGCATTATTGTTTCCATTGTTGTTTGTTTGTTTGTTTTAAACATGGGATTTTACAGTAACAACAAATTTATCAATAGAGTAAAAGTATATGTAAAAGAGATCTAAAAGTGAAGATAAAATTTAAAAGTATATGTTAAAAAAACAAGTGAATATATGTATATGTTTTAACAATTTCAAATACAGTTGTGTTAAATGGTAAATACCAACCTGGTGTTTAATTATACTTGAGACCTAATGATCTATTTATCCTATATAGTTCATAGGTAATATACTGAAATCTAATGAACTGTACCAGATTCAGAAATAAAATAATGATATTTAACCTTGAAACAGAGGCTAAATTTGTTATTGATAGATAAATATTTAATACACATTCATTGATCCAATGCCACAGGCATCATTAAAAATATCAGGAATATGTTTGACTTAGAATACAAAATTGTACAAAACAAATTTTCAGTCTTTGCACATAACAATCTAATGTAGAATAAAAATTATATTAGTAATATCCTATCCCTGACTTTTCCAATATCATGTGACTATTAGTTGCAGTAATTTCTTGTTTTCTTGATAGCATCATTAACTCAAAGTGTAATTCTTTTTAATGTATATTGGATAAGACACATGATCTTTTCTAACCATCAGCGTAATTTAGTTAGGATGGGAAACATTAAGTAGTTTTACTGTAAAACAAAATGAATAATGAAAACAGTGTTAGTAGATAATAAGAATGTCAATGTTTACAAAATATCTTCAAATTTAACTAGTTTCTTGTGGCAAATATCTTCCAATGCCTCCACAACTAAAAATTTCAGTAGCTGTGTAATCTATGGCCTGCATCTAATAATTTGCAGCTGCTATTTTAAAGGTTTATTTTCATTTGTTTTATAAAACAATGCAGCATATTTAAATTTCTTTTATAAAGAAAAGGCTATGGACATAGAGCTAAGAACTTCTCTAAAGAGAATGAGACCCTAAATTCAATCCCAAGCACAATGGAAACCTGTACACTATTAATGGTGTAACTGTAACAGCAAATGTTATATTGATGTCTATGTTTATGTCTAAAACTTTAAAATAAAAATTGTTTAAGAGAGTTGCAAGTAAACAGAATGCAACTTTGTATTCTTTCCCTTTATGAAGGTGATGGGAGCACCTGAGAGACTCTGCCAGAGCTTGACAAATACAGATGGGGATGCTTACAGCTAACCATCAGACTGAGCATGGCCACCCCAATAGAGGAGTTAGGCAAAGGACTGAAGGAGCTTAAGGGGTTTGCAACCCCATTGGAAGAACAACAATACCAACCACCCAGATCCCCCAGAGCTCCCATGGAATATACCACCAACCAAAGAGTTCACAAGGAGGGACCCATGGCTTCAGCTGCATATGTAGCAGAGGATGGCCTTGTATGACATTAAAGGGAGGGAAGGCCTTGGTCTTGTGAAGGCTTGATGTTCCAATGTAGGGCAAATCTAGGGCTGTGGGTCAGGAGTGGGTGGATGGTTAGAGGAACACCCTGATAGAGGTTAGGGAGGGAAGTGGGATGGGGTGTTTTCGGAGAGGAAACCGGGAAGGGGGATAACTTTTAAAATGTAAATATACAAAATAACCAATAATTTAAAAAAATCACCATTGTACATTTATTTTCTGTCAGACCGATAAATCTCTGAAGGATCCTAGACCCATAACAGTTAATATGAGGTTTCTGATCCTAAATGCTTTAACAGTATGTGAGCAAGTTATACGGAGCTTCTTGAACTATCAATTACTTCTTTGTATTGGAGGTTTAATGTATTTCCGTCTATCATCCAGAAATGCACAATATTCCACTGTTTTCTTAGTTATCTCACACCATGTGAACTTATACCAGAGCATCCCTCATTTCTTCCTAAGCTTAGCAGTATGTATTTGTCAACTCTACTCCACAGCCTGTGGTCTCCATAATTCTTCAGCCAACTTCAAGTAGGTCAATGTTATCAGAGTCCTAAGAAAGTGAAACCATTGACACTTTGTCTTTCTATAGCTTCCCCCCCCACACACACATTTTGTTCAATATAGTGAAAGCAACGTTTTATGCATTGCTACAAATGATAGATCTTTATCCTTTTGTAAGAAAAGTGTTTCTCTGAGTATATATAGCACATTATTTTTGTTCTTTTGTCAGTTTTGGGATGTCTGTTGTTTGAGTTTCATGCGTATTGTAGATGGTATGGTAAAGAAACATTGGAGAGAAGACTTAACTTTAACATTTGATTTCATTCCCTTCGTAAATGTATACCCAGGTAAGAAAAGTGGATTATATACTTCTAGTGTGAATGCTTTTATATCTCACCTCTAATTGATAGGGTTTTTCCAATTCATTATGTACTTACATATAATATTTAGCTTAAGTTTACATTATGTAGTTTTTCACTTTCCTTTGAGGTTAGGGTCTACATCTTTACATCCTTTACATGCCACCTACTGTCAGTGTATTTTCTAGGCAACATTGAATGTCTTATAAGAGATGTATATAGAGTATACAGAAGGTTAAATTACTATGTTTTTACTGTCTTTATATGGAAAGTTTTGCAATGTATTATACAAAATAGAAATGCACAAGAGATAATATCATATGTGAATTTGAAAATCTAGAACTAATATAATAAAAAGCAGAAAATGTAGAAATACAGCAACATACCAAATATTTCTGCAATTATGATATCAAAGCAGAGTCCTTACTTTGAAACAGTACAAGATAGAGTCATCCTGTGTTAGCATCATCCTGAATATCTTATATGATGAGAATGTAGAATTTAATGGAAAATATAAATTGTGAGAACAAAGTGAGCTAAATCTTCTTTATACATATCATGACAGAAAATTGCAAACTGAATGGATAAATCAATAAGCCAAAAGGAAAATAATTTTAAAAATTCTTATCATAAAACCAAGTCTAACATAAGACTACATATATATGCATGTATATAGTTATGAAAATAAAAACATGCAAATAAATTCCATATCCATTTTAATACTGTCAACCGGAAATAGATGTAGATGTAACACATTATGCACATACTTTGTATGTAGAAACTCCACTGAAATGATTTAAAAGCTTTAAAGATATAAATAGATGGTGAGTTTTACTGTTAGAAAACATATTAATTATATGAAAAAACTTTATTTCAAACTTTTTATATATATTCATTAAGATTCATTCAAATTATCAGCATTGTATTTTATAGAGATGAAGAAACAGATTCATCTGGAAAGGTATGATACTTAGAATTGCCAGCCTACCACTGCGATGAAACACAGCTTTGGGTCCAGGAGAAAACCTGATTTCTAGGCTTAAGATAAGGCAACTATTATTACAGTATGTTATACAGGTTAGAGAGGAGATACAGATAAATGTAACTGTCCACCCAACTGCATTATTTCTAGAAAAAATGGTGCTTACAAATGGATTATCATTTATTTTAAAATGGTTTGATATAACAGTATGCATGTTTATAAATACTCAATATCCTCTTTATACCTTTCACAAAAATAAAATAGTCAAACCTATACTAATCAAAGACATATCTAAAATAAAAATTTTCAACTTCTAAAATGAAGTACAGAAAAAAACTGAGTTTTGATGGTTAAGTTTCAGATAAAAATACCAGAGGCATACAGGATGAAAGAGAAAACTAGGTTGGGTTTTATTACAATTAAACGCACTCTGAAAATATATTGGCAAGCAAATAAAAGGAGAAGCTCAGACTAAGCAAACACATTTGTGAAGCCCATTGGTAATAACTGGCCTGTATCTCTGCTGCACAAAGAGAAGATAACAAATAGCAAATTTAAAAGTGGGCAAAAATAGGAACAATGATTAATATCAAAGGATGCATACAAATGAGAAATAAACATATGGAAAGTTAGCCATCATCATTATTAATTGGGAATTGCTAATTTAAAATATGCTATAATATACATATCACAAAATTCCAAATTTGAGTACACTAACTACATCAGGTTATGAAATTATAGACATAACACATTTATTCTATTTTTAAGGAAATATGATAAAGACAATTTAGAGGGCATATTAATAAGTTTTTTCAGTAAGTTAAACTAGTCTTACAATACAATTTGAATGGTAGCATTTGTCCAACTGACATAATCTTTTACATGTCCAAACTGAATAAAGTATTCAAATGGATTCCTTAAATATGAAGTGACAAAGAGATCTATCAATGATTGATCAGATAGACAATGATGAAACATGCACAAATTAAACATTTGGCAGTGAGATGAGATATAATGCTAGACAGGGAAGGTTGCAACTCAAATGCATATGGCTAAGAGAAAGAAGAAAGTCTATAAAGATTACATATAAACCCCATATATGTTCAATCACAAGGAAGTAAAACTGTAACATATTAGGATGTATTAGTTATACAATATGTATTTGTGAATATGCTTAGGTATTCACAGGATAAAGTATAAACACTAATACATACAAAATTTAAATCCATCAGTTTTTGAAAGCCTGAACAGGTATTTCTTCAATACAACTCCTACAAGTAAGGCTTACAGGTTATCAGAGGTAAAAAGGCTCGGAAAGGTTTTCAGAGCCTGGGGAGCAGGAAGTCTATTGGGAAACTGTACCCCAGACATGTCTGCCAAGACAACTCATGAACAATGGCAATATCAATACACATGAAATGTGAAGGGTAAAGACTTCACAGGGTTCCATCCCCAGACAAAGAGTTATGGTCAATTCATTATTGCTGAGAGTGAGAATTAACTGCTTCCAGGGAAGAGCCATTTAAATGATGGGAGAATAGATGAAAAGATATCACAAATTTAAATTGCTTTCAAATGTATTAAATAAGAAAGTGAATAATAAATAAATCCTACTGTATCAAGACTGTATTCTTTCTTCAATGTCTCAAGTAGTAGATATTTCAACTCAGCTTTATATGTTATGTTATACATGCTTTATTATTGATTCATTCAATACTAAGCATGGTTAAGCAATTCATAACTTCATATTAACAGAAAAAATATAGTAAATGATTCCAATTCTACAAGGAGCTAATACTCCATTTCTAATATTTTTGTATGTGTCAAACAACATATCTATAGCCATTTGAGAATAATGAAAATTGGTTTCTTTGTTTATGTGCTACTATCGTATCCAGAATTGTATTAAAACCTAGGTTGTTTTGCATGAACAGAAAAACATTGTAAAGATGAAGAAATACCCTTTTCAATGCATCTGATCACAAACTTGTCTGTTCCCTCTAAGCTGAGTTTCTATGGATGTCTTTGTTTGGATGGCAATATTTTAAATGATACCTTTATACAATGTTTCTCTCTCTTTAGTTGGCACATTCAAATGCATTTGTGGAACCCAGCCATGCATATAAACAGCAATTTTTCAAATATGTGTTTCTAAAACAAGCCATTTCTAGCTATCCCACAGCACGAGGTCCAACTGAAGTATTATTATAATCATCTAATTAAATGATAGCCAAAGCAGCAAAGAAAATTATTGTCCACTGGCAATGAGACACATACACAAAAGCAAACAAACATCAGTGGAAGAGAACAGCTGTAGAGTGTGTACAGATGCATTCATCTTTGTTAGATGGGTGAAATAGAAATGTAAATCATAGAGAATCTGAACGTGGAAGTAGTTGCTTATTCACTATTGATGAATATATATCTTAATTGTGATCACTCATGCAGCAATTTCTCCCTATTACATGTCTCTCTCAGTGCTATTCCTCTCTTTTCCTTACTTTATTGTTTTATTTCTCTTTCCTTTCTGACTTCTAAATGTTAGGAAGCCTCAGAACTCATATCCAAGATCTTTTCTATTTTATCTCTGCTCATCTCAGAGATAATTCCTAGCTTGAATTCCACATATTCACAGATTTCAAACATTCATCTGCATTTCATTTTTTAAAAAAAAATGCAATCTGATCCATTTCATGTGGGTCTCATGTTCACTATACAGCTCGATCTGGCTTGGAGCTCTTGACCCTCTCAAGTTCTGGAATTATAGGTCTGTACCTTGAAGTTCTTCTCACCAATCCTTCTTTAAATTAGTGTTACCATAAGTATCTTTTTTACTAAATAGAAGAATCTAATAATCCATTTTCTACTATGGAAGTTCTTAACTGCACAAAACAGATGTAAACTTGATATGTACATTTCTACAGTAAATTAGGGATCATTAACCTTGAACATTCTTGTCTACTTTTACCCAGTAAGAATATAAAACTTCCTCTATTTTTGCACCTAAAAAGAAGTTGATTTTTCCATGTATTCATTATTGTTTTGGTAATATTTGAGTTTGAAACAACACTTAGTAGGGTATGATTTTCCTAAATATATTAGTGTATTAGTTGTCATTGCAGTTGTGACTTTGGAGGTAGCTTTCCATGCCTGCTTGAAATGTTTTTTGTTTGTTTATTTGTTTTTGTTATTTTTTGTTGGGGGGGAAGGACTATCGACACAGTAAGCTCCCATTTAACTTTTTATTTTTCAGCATTGACCTATACTCCAGTCTTATCTCTTACTGTAGAGTAACACAGCTCAACCACTCCAGGATAGACCACATGTTTAGGAGTAGTTGACCAACTTGTCATAGACTCTACAGTTTGCTATATGCTTTTATTTGGTTACATGACAATGGCAATGTAGACTCTCCAGGGAACACTGTATGAGTGCTTTTGTCATGATACTCTGCTGTAGCAAGACATATAGAGACCATCTAGATTCTACAGTGCCAAGACTGATGGAAAACCCTTCCCACTT
This sequence comes from Mastomys coucha, assembly GCF_008632895.1. NCBI lineage: Eukaryota > Metazoa > Chordata > Mammalia > Rodentia > Muridae > Mastomys > Mastomys coucha. The sequence goes on along the minus strand of NW_022196910.1, from coordinate 28,980,385 downwards.
GTCAAGGATCTGTGATGAATTTGATGGCCTTTGTGCTTATTACATAGATTGTGTGTGTAACAAGCTCTTCTTGCTTTCACTATTCCGTTCATACCCATAGCAACATTTAGCTTCACCAAGATCACTCAGGCTGAATGTCCTGTGGATGACTCTACATTTTTCCCAATATTCTTTCCAGGCTTAAAACCCTCCTGTCCTCTATCTGCCTTTATCCATCCTCTGGATGTGACCATTAATCCCAAGGATATTGAGACATGTAATCATATACCTAGAGAAGCAGCTAGATTCAAACTAAGTCAGTCCATGGCACTTGTGAAAAGCAGTGGGTCCTCCTTGCATAATGGTTCTGAGGAAGATCTGTCTGATCAACAGAGACTAGAATAGAGGGAATCTATGATGCATAAACACTTAAAAATGGTTCTTGGAAAGATGGTATCAGTAATTGATAGGTACATATCAGGAGACATTGCTTGGTACTCTGAGCAATTAAAGTAGTATGAAAGATGGATGTTATTTGATGACTGGACCAATACCCACAAATGTTTACTCTGCCCCTCACCTTGCATAACTGTGTAACCACATTTGCTACCAGTGGAGTAAGTGCTCATGTTCACAGGGCATGCCTTGCTAGATGTTTATTTTTGGCTTTCAGAAATTTTGCTTTGTAGTGCAAATTAACGGTCGAGGCAGATTGACCCAGTGAGAGTCAGGAATAAGGAAAGGAACATGTAAGGGCTTTTTACAATGATGTTGTTTTCTAATACTGATGTGACGATTTCTTTTAATAAAATAACTAATTATGTCACTGCTCAAGCTATTTGGGGCCACTTGCTTGAAAGTCAACAGGTGGTCAATACCTTCCATTGCTCTGAAGCCCCTTACCAATCCTTGGATGTGAACCTACAGCTAGACATGCTCTATAGCAGTAACAGATTGATGGTGTGTATTATGTTGTTTATGTTGTTGGTGTTTCGTTTTGTTTCCTTGGGTTTTTTTGGGTGGTTTGTTGTTACAGTGAATTTTTGTTTGTTTTATTTTGTGAAATAATTTCTTAAATTTGGCTGGGTAGGGAAGGAAAGAGGATCTGAAAGTACTTGGGGAAAGAGAAGAATGTAATCAATATATGAAAATTAAAATTAATTTAAGTAATAAAGATATAAGCCAGGTGGTGGTGGTGCACGCCTTTAATCCTAGCACTTGGGAAGCAGAGGCAGGTAGATTTCTGAGCCAGCATGGTATACAAAGTGAGTTCCAGGACAGCCAGGGCTGTACATAGAAACCCTGTCTTGAATAAAAACCAAAATAATAATAATAATAATAATAATAATAATAATAATAATAATGACATAATAAAAAAGATACAGAGTGATTTATCACTATACCTCAAATTTTATTACCTAATGTTTATACTGCATTTGTATTCATAGATTATAGTATTTCATTCTCAACTTCTTTGTTGAACTGTCTGCACAAAACCTTTCATACTACGTGAACTATTTTTTATTGGATATTTTCTTTATTTACATTTCAAATTGTTCTTTCCTTTCCCAGTTTCCTCCCTGTAAACACCCCTCCACATCCCTACTCCTCCTGCTTTTATGAGGGTATTACCCCACCCACCCACTCCTACCTCCCCACCCTCACATTCCACTACATTGGGGCATCTAGCCTTCACAGAACCAAGGGCCTCTCCTCCCACTGATGTCCAACAAGGCTATCCTGTGCTACATATATGACTGCAGTCATGGATCCCTCCATATGCACTCTTCAGTTGAAGGTTTAATCCCTGGGAGCTCAGGGGGTCTGGTTGGTTGATATTCTTGTTCTTCCAATGGGGTTGCAAACCCTTTCAGCTCCTTTAGTCCTTTCTCTAACTCCTCCATTGGGGACGGGGATCCTTGTGCTCAGTCCAATGGTTGGCAGTGAGCATCCACCTTTGTATTTGTCAGGCTCTGGTAGAGCCTGTCAGGGCACAGCTATATCAGGCTCATGCCAGCATGCACTTCTTGACATCTAAAATAGTGTTTGAGTTTGATAACTGTATATGGGATGGATCACCAGGTGGAGTAGTCTCTGGATTGTCCTTTCCTTATATCTCTGGTCCACAATTTGTTACCTTACTTCCTCCCGTGAGTATTTTGATCCCCCTTCTAGGAAGGAGCAAGGCACCCACATTTTCTTCTTCCTTCTTCTTGAGCTTCACGTGGTTTGTGAATTGTATCTTGTGCATTTCAAACTTCTATTTACTTGGAATGCATTTACAGTATAAGTATCATTACATACATTAACAGTTTCCCATTCACTCATTCTCTCCTGCTTTCTTAAAATAACTCATAGATATAACTGCATATTTCTTCTTAAACACCTGGTGGGATTCTTTAGTTTAGTCAGAGTCTTAGAGTATTTTCTTTTTATATGCTGGTAATGGGGCATTTTAAATTGTACATTCAGTTCCTTTAACTAGATTTAAAGTATTTTTTCCAGTTCATTATTTTCCACAAATGCAGCTTAATTTGTGTGTTTCCAACATTTTTCCTTACTAGTAGAATTGGTAGGCAAGTGTACTCCATAGTATTGTTTCATAATTATTAATATCTATAGAATCAAAATGAATTCCCATACTTTACAATTATAGGTTTGAATTTCATGCCTTACATTTTTTTCCTTGTTATCCTGGACAATGCTTTATTGTACTGTATTATCCTAAGAAGGTATTTTGGGAGGTTTTATTGTTTTTATTACAACATGTTTATTTTTATTTCATTGTTGCTTTAATATTAATGGCTATATATAAAATATTTAATTTTCTCATTTCTTCTTCTAGCTTAGTATTGCTTTTCAATCTTCCATTCATATCATGAATTCATATAAAAGAATTTATACCATGTATACACATTTACTTTGGTCTGATAGGGTTCCTTTAGATATGACTTCAACAATATCTTACAAAACTTTACACAATGTCTTCTTTAATACTTTAATCAGTTTAAATAATTTTGATTTTTGTACACATTCAATTCATTTATTTGTTTATTGTTATTCTTTATTACTAGATATAATTATTTCTAGATAGATATTTGTACTTCTACTACTCATATATAGATTATTCATTATATATTCTAAGACTACACCTCTCATGATAATTATTACTTCTTATAACTTATTTTCTGGATCAGATTATATCTTAGTGAACATCTGTGCATCTGAGTTGAACATTAGTTATTGAAAATTACAATAACACTGAGACTAACATATACTAACATCCACATCTAATTGTCTCTTTGATGTTCTTTAGTAATGGCCTATAGTTAACCAAAGAAGAGTTTATCACTGAGTAAATTACATATAATTTTCCAAACTCATCCCTCTCAGTGCATTTTTGCAATTTGTCAAACCACAGCTGCACATATGTGAAATACTTGTATCAAAATATTTTACATAATAAAATACATAAGTATATTACAAATCTTTCATAAATAATTATAATCTAATATAACCAAAAAATTACATAGAAAAATAAAAACCAGTATTTGACATAATTTTGTTAATGATTTACCTTAAAATAGCATTTACACTTCTGAACGAAGTATATCTCATTCATTTTGAAATTGGAGTTTCGCCCCTGTTAATACCATACAACTGTATTAGAAGATAACAGAAGACACACATGAAATGGTTAACAATAAACTTCATCCAGAAAATATTTTATATCAGCCCACAGACATTGTTTAATTTTATACTTTCTATTCTCAGAACTTGTAATGTTTTATATTGTAAAAAAAAAAAATGGTCTTCACGTTCATGTTAAAACAATTTGCACAAATTATTTTATGTTTCTACCTTATACGTAACAACTAGTAGAAACTAGTGGAGAAAAAGATTGGGTATAATATCAGAATATATTTGATCATCCAAATTTAAATTAAAATGCAAAACCTTAATAAATCTTCTACCTAAACAAACCATAGGAGTAATCAAATTATAAAAAAAAAAAAAAATACTCAAATTGTCTTTCTGTAGCAGGAACTGTGGGCCACCTCTATGTAAATGCCAGGGACCATGCAGCCACAAAGGCATTCTCCTGCAGTATGACCTAATTGAAGACAGTCTGAGAGACCAAGGATTGTTGACAAAGACAATGACAGCCAATCGGGAACTGCTGTTTTAAGGAGATGCTTTCTTGGGACCAATGGGGCATGGGTGGAGGATATTAAAGGAGCCTGTAGCACTGTTCAGATGAAGTTGGTGTAACAGTTTTTCACCTGCTTCCCAAGTCTGTGGTGTTAGCTCACTGTAGCCCGCGCAGTCATCTCGCCAGCAAGAAGACACACGGACACTAGGTTCCTTCTGCAGCAACGTTTATTGCCTCCTCTGTAGGGAAAAAAGGGTCGAGCCAATAATCCACACTGCTTATATACACCACAGTGCGGCATGTCTGCCCACAGCGCAGCGTGTCTGCCCATGATTGGCTGTTCGCTCATTACCCTACATGACACCCCAGAATGGGCCGTGACTCGGTGTCTTTTCACTCTATGCACATGCGCAAACAGTTCTCTATGCACATGCACAAACAGTTGTTTACTAGGAGTTGATAGCAGAAGTAGGCGCCATCTTGCCATGGCGAATGTCTCTCCAGCTCCACCGCTCCCCACGTCTCCCCCTTTTGTTTTAGTTAAAAGGGAAGGCCAAATAGAGCAAGTCAGAGAGTGTTTTTGCTCTGCCAGGGCCCCTGTCTTAGGTCATTCCACATCAAACCTGCAG
>NW_022196910.1:28968277-28969113 GCF_008632895.1 Mastomys coucha | reverse complement strand
GTCTATCTTACCATTATATGAGGTTATTAGCACCGCCCAAATGTCAGAGGTAGCAGTTAAAATTTGAATCTGATGGGCAGTATAGGGCACTATCAATGCTCTGGGTTCTCTACCAAAGTGGGTGACTGTGGCCTTAACCCCCCGGAGGGCGAGTTGTGCGACCATGTCTGGGTACCATTCAATGATTTTTGCAGGGGAAACATTAGGATGAATCCACAGCAAGGGCCCTTCCTGCCATAAGACAGCAGTCGGCAAGCTCCTAGTTTTAAAGATACATAGATCAAAGGCCTTAGTTTCATCTATTCGCAGCAGCTGGGCCTCTTGCAGAGCTCTCTCAACCTTCTGCAAAGCACGATTTGCATCCAGCGTTAAAGCCCTAGGGGAGGTAATATGAGTATCCCCTTCCAGGACATCAAACAAAGGTTTTAATTCTGGAGAGGGTATTTTCAGAAGTGGCCTTAACCAATTTATATCCCCTAATAATTTCTGAAAATGATTCAAAGTATGTAGATGATCTCTGCGGATCTCCAGTTTCTGAGGAACTATCCTTTCCGGGTAAACGATTGTCCCTAAAAAGGTGCCTATCTCTGAAATCTGGACCTTCTCAGTAGCAATATGTAGGTTCCACTGCTTTAAGGTCTTTAACAACAAGGGGTATGAGGTTTGCAAAACAGCCAGATCCCTGTGGCACATAATAATATCACCCATATAATGGATCAATAGTAAGGAGGGATACTGTTTTCTAACAGGCTCAAGGACCATTTGTATATACAGTTGACACATGGTGGGACTATTGGCCATGCCCTGAGGCAAGACCTTCCATTGATATCTTTTAT
>NW_022196910.1:28962702-28966396 GCF_008632895.1 Mastomys coucha | reverse complement strand
AAATCAAGCAGCATGCCTCTCAGAGCTTACCTTGTCCTGCAGTTCTGAAACCTACCAGCTGTTGTAAGTTTTCGGCACCAGCTGTAGCTCGCGCAGTCGTCTCGCCAGCAAGAAGACACACGGACACTAGGTTCCTTCTGCAGCAACATTTATTGCCTCCTCTGTAGGGAAAAAAGGGTCGAGCCAATAATCCACACTGCTTATATACACCACAGTGCAGCATGTCTGCCCACAGCGCAGCGTGTCTGCCCATGATTGGCTGTTCGCTCATTACCCTACATGACGCCCCAGAATGGGCCGTGACTCGGAGTCTTTTCACTCTACGCACATGTGCAAACAGTTCTCTACGCACATGCGCAAACAGTTGTTTACTAGGAGTTGATAGCAGAAGTAGGCGCCATCTTGCCATGGCGAATGTCTGTCCAGCTCCACCGCTCCCCACAGCTCACCTCACTTCCAACATATTCAATCCATTTATTGATTGAATAAATGAAGGGCAGGTAAGGTCAGCAGGGAGTAGTCCAGGGCACCACAAGCAGTTTCTTTTCTTGAAATCACAGCAATCAACTACTTGAAGAGCCTACTGTTAGTATTGTATATTAAATTGCTCAAAACATAATGGTTTAAGCTCTCATTGTTTGGACCATGCAAGCTTGTCTGTGTCGTATAGTGTATCATGTAAGATTTTCCAAACAGATCATTCAGAACACTCTGAAGAAATGATGATAGTACTTGGGAAAACTTGGAGAATGGAGCGTCTGGCTTCCCTCTTCCATTCTGTCTCTGTAATGGGTCATCTCTCTCAGGGTGGTTTCAAGGCAGCTAGATTCTAGTATTTTGTCTCATGGTTTCTTAAACAAGTTTCCATGAAAGAACCAGACAGAAGTCTCAGAGGCCTTACAGTTTTACTTTCATTTTAATATAGTCATGGTCACTGATAACTATCAACTATTACAAGAAAAATGATATGAAACCTAAGTGCAATCCAACAATTGCTCAACCCGAATCATAGAGTATTCCTCTTGCACTACATGGTAATTAACAAAGAGATTCACAACTGTACATTGTGTAGAGATAGAGAGACTTAGACACAATTCAATGTCTTTGTTAAACCCCTGTTCTAGGCTTGTCTTCTTTACATAACAGGAAGAGGAATTTTCCAAGAGTAAGTGGTGGCTGAGGACTCTGACAACACAACTCCTTCAGGAACAACAGGACTGATACACATATGACTTCCATACATCTGAATTACAGAAACATATTTTAACTATTAACTAAGTGTCAATGTATCTTGAAAATTATCAGCCATAAAATGATCACCTACTACTCAATTCAATTCTCTGAATTCATTTCTAAAAACTCATAAAAACTTTCAAACAAGCATTAAATATTTTGTTATTAGTTCCAGCAAAGAGGAGATTTGTCCCTTGAAATTTCCTTAAAAATACCTAAAGAGTTTGCAAATCTCTGTTGTAGTCAGAAATACATCTTTAAATTGGTTCTCTATATTAAATAAATATACTTTAAGCAGACTAAATTATGCTATGTATTTAAATCCTGTTTAATTATATCAATGTACTACATGAGTCAGCCTTATGTATACAACTGCAATTTAGAAAGGATTTGTATAGCTTTAGAAATATTAATCTATCCAATAATAATGAAATGTTTTCCACATACCAATAATCACTTCAATTTACTGAAAATATAAAAAATGAATAAACAAAAGAAAAATTATTTAATTCAGTAGGCAGTTTATAAGTAGGCAATTTATAATTTTTTATGAGATAAGAGTGTTCTATGTAGCTTAATTAGCCTTGAACCTAAAATACTTCTTCCTTACCTCCCTATTAATGAGAAATAATATTTTACTACTATATCACTAACAGTTCAGTTTTTGAAAATATATTTCAACATGTTCAGATCATATATTTTGATGATCATGAGCAACTGCTGCTCTCTGTGGTTTGTGAATGTTTAAACCAAATATCACATTCAATATTTTCTACTTAAGTGACTATAGATTTGTTTAATCATTGACCTTATTGTGTATGAGAGGGCATACGAAGTATCTAACAACTATAGTGTACCTCTCACCAGTTGCTTATGTGATTTTATCTTGAAAGACACCAATCCACTTGAGCACGTTGTCTATTCACCTCAAATAACAAACTGGTAACAGACCAAAGTATAGATACAGCAAGAGTCCAACTTGTTGAACTTTTATGAAGTTTTTTTTTCCTTTTTAATTTTTGTTAGAGTTTTAGTACAGCTTCTTAGAGGAATATGGACAAGGGATTATGTAGAAGAGCAAAAGTGTCTAAAATATCACTGTATCACCAAAGCCAAAATCAGTGAAAGTGACAGCTCTTGAATTCTGGAATCCTGGAACACACTACAAAACTTGTAAGCAGCTCAATAAGCTGGAAACTGTCTCTGTCAGGAAGCTAAGGAGGTGAACCTCTGTTAGTTATATTATTTGATCACTGCCGCTTCTGGTCATCTTTGCAGATCTATGGCTTCTAGCTAGCTTAGCTTGCCTGAGAATGACTATGAGCAGTCTTTAAGGCTTCTGTATGCTTGGGATTGAAAGTGCTAGTGAATCTGGTCAGTTTCAGGGACTTCTTGATACGATTGAGTAGTTTATTTTCGGGGCTGAAGATGTTTACTGCAAAGATAAGGAATGTTTTTCCTTCTTTTCGAATACGCTGTGTCTCAAAGGGCTTCCTCAAGGGTCTTGTCTTGGAGGAGATGGTTGTACACTTATAAACTAAAAAACACAATATTTTCTAAACTTATTCTTGGTCTTGGACTGTCTCAAGCTGGGAAAATAAAAGCCCTTGATCCTCCACAAAAGGGGATGATATTAGCATTTTTAGATCCTGTTTTATGAATTATCACATTGTTATCTTCATTATATGAATAATTCTAGAGAAACTTCTAAGAATCTTGCTTTTTTTATATACATTTTCCATCTCCACTATACTCAGCAAACTTTTATCTCCTGTGTTAGCACTGTTCTGTGTGCTGTAATCATGAAACACATATATGCTTCAAGTTACTGTCTACAGAGAATAGTCTCTGTAGATGATTTTTTTTCTGTTTTCTCTCTGTCTATTATGGGACGATTTGTTTTGCTCTGGCAAACTGCCCTTATCATGGAGTTCTGCCTTACTAACTAGAGTGAGGAGCAGCACAACCAAAGGTCCTGGGATTGAAATTTCTGAAACTCTGAACCTACAGAACTTGATCTTTACTACTAGAAGCTGACCTTTTTGTGTTCTTTTTCTATAGACACTAAAGAACACATTAATGACAACACTGAAACAAAATTATTTCTTTTTTGTTATGAATAAAACTTGGCTGAAAGAAAGTCTCTATGAGTCATAGATGCCAGCCATCTACACCTTGTGTCCACCCATGTTTAGCAGAATCTGCCATCTGAAAATGGTGACATTGCACAAACCATTTAAATATTTGCTATTAGTATTGCACATAATTGAATTACATTTGAAATACATTAAATGGAACACATTACAAGGTAAAACACATAAAATATTACTTAGCAAATTCTATTAAAATACCAGATAATAAGCACTTAGTACATGTGTTAATTATTTGTAAAAAAGTTATAATCATGTTCAGAAACAGTATCTCTAGAAATTGATTTAAATATATATATATATATATATAT
>NW_022196910.1:28959469-28962692 GCF_008632895.1 Mastomys coucha | reverse complement strand
TATATATATACTTTTTAGTTATTCTTTTTTATAATTTTTATTTTTTGTTGTTTGTTTTTCAAGACAGGGTTTCTCTGTATAGCTCTGGCTGTTCTGGAACTCGCTCTGTAGACCAGGCTGGCCTTGAACTCAGAAGTCTGCCTGCCTCTGCCTCTCAAGTGAAAATGACAGTTCAGATGTCTGGGAGCCATCAGGCAGTATCTGAGATTTGAACTGGGGTTCTTTGGATCCACAGTTAGTGATCTTAACCACTAAGCCCCGGTTTCACCACTTAGCTGTTCTTAATAACTTGAGGTGACAGGTATTTAAACAGAGAGGTTCTAGAGGCAGTTTATTAAACTAAGATATTTCATATGGAAAAAGCCATACTGCCATTATCTTGGAATAGATATAATATATTTGTAAAAGTTTATTTACAAAGCTGTTATTTCCTCCACAATACTATTTTCAGTACACATTATAGAGTAGATAGTCTCTCCTATTTTGCACATAATTTCAGATTTTCTGAACTGCTAATTCTGTATCACAAAGGATGCAACACAAATACAGCTGTCTCCCTCATCAAACAACAATGTTTTCTCTTGAGCTACCAACTGCATATTGATAGAGGAAACAACAGAAGCTCCACAAGGACGGCATCTGCAATTTTCAAGCAGTTATGGCAATAGCTACTCAGGATATTTGTTTGTGTCATGGTTAAGCATTGCCTTCTATATAAAGATTAGCACTCTTATTGGATATGCCTTTCTTTCTGTTTCTTTCTGTTGTTTTGTTCCAATACTATTTTTTATTGCAGATGATTAGTAAATGATATATTAACTCACACTGCAATAAGAGATGAAAAATGCTTGATATAATTGTATGAGTATTTTAATAAAGCATCTGCAAACACAGTTCTGCAAAGTTGGACCTTCTGTAGTGTCATTTTTCTCTTTTCTTTTTTTCTTTTTTTTTGTGTGTGGGGGGGTGATTTTTTGAGACAGCGTTTCTCTGTGTAGCCCTGGCTTTCCTGGAACTCACTCTGTAGACCAGGCTGGCCTTGAACTATGAAATCTACCTGCCTCTGCCTCCCAAGGGCTGGGATTAAAGATGTGAGCCACCACTGCCCAGCAGTAGTGTCATTTTTCAATGACTGTTAAAATTAAACAATAATGAAGAGTCCCAGGTGGTTCATTTTAAGAAAAAAACAAAACAAAACAAAAAAAAAAACCAAAATGATATTTATGCTACTTAAGTCATCATTTGAATTAAAATTAAATCCTATTGAGTTATGTATGTGTCAAATGCTATTTGTAGCATTTTCTGTTGGTGCTAGAGGAGGACATTATTATCTCAATCCTCTCTAGAATATCAATTTTGCCCTATTAAAACTAGGTAAACATTCATTTAATTTTTGATGAGAAAAGAATGATATCTGTAGTGGTAAAATGATAGGAAAAATGTCCTCTGGTGAAGCTAAGAGTTCTGGAATAAAGTTGAAATATACAACCCAAACTAGATAAATGTAAGCTTTGAAGAAACACTTTTTTAATGAAGCAAGTTAACTTCATTTAAAGAAAATCAATGAAACAAATCAGATACAATATCAAGAGTGGTATCAGGCCAGATAGTTTTTATGTGATTTAATTAATTAGACTATTCTAAGGACTGCAAAGAACATTTTATAAGCATGAGAACATACAATACACATAAAATTATTTTCATAATATTGATTTTCTATTTTTCAATTAATATATTATAGAAGCTGCAATTTTAACATGGTAAACATTTATTTTGTCTCACAATAAAATTTTTGAAAGTCAAAATATTTGTAGAAGTTGAATGGTTTACAAAGTCATCCAAGTTTTCTACTGTTTTACTTTTTTAAATTTGTCATCTAAACTTGTAAATTTGGGATTCCAACTCTGCCTTATATTTTTTACCTAAAACCTACTTACTCATTAGAGAAGCTTTTTATGGAGTTGATGTTATTAACCAAGACATTGAAGCTTGAACAACATAGAGAAATACACAGATAGAGATAGATAGATTAATCTATAGATAGATCAATAGATTAGATAGATGATAGATAGATAGATAGATAGATAGATAGATAGATAGATAGAGAGATAGATAGATAGATAGATGGATGGATGGATAGGTAGATAGGTAGTTAGCCAGATAGACAGAGACCCTGTGGTCCAATCCTTTCATCAAGACTTTGGAATGTATGAGATAGAGGTAACAGAATGGTTGTAGGAGCCAGAGGTGGTGGATGAATCCATGAAAGCAGTATCTTCCAGAGCCAACTTGTGGGAAACATATTTGTACTCACAGAGACGCTGGCAGCATTCACAAGATCTGCACAGGTTGAAAACATACAAAATCTCAGCACTGAGAAGGTTAAGTAGACACAAACCTACTTTACTATACAATGAATATCTGCTGGGAAAAATGTTTTTTTATCCAACAGTACCACTGAATATATCAACCACATTCCACAGCAGGCCACAGGACTAGAAGTATGAGTCAAACAAAACAGATTCATTTTTGTACACTCTTTGTTTTGTTGTGAAATATTTTGTCCTATAATTTAATTTTTATTTTTAGGTTTACTTTTCCTACTTTCTCTTTCCTTTTCTGTGGCTATTTTACTTTTTTGAGAAAGAGAAAAGAGAAGCAGAGAAAGAATGTGCAATTAGAAGTGTAGGGGGATTGGAGGATATGGGAGAATAAAGACTATAATGAATATATACTATATGAAATTTTTAAATAAGAATACAAACACACACCCATATGTTCACTTTCAAGATTAATAAAATAAAATGGGAGTTCAGAAAATAAGTCAGTCAGAGCATGGGAGCTAAACCCATGGAGAATATAGCCTACCCAGCAGCTTTTTCTAAGCCACATGAAAACACACTGAAAGATTACTGTGCCTTTCTCTCAAGACAATCTACAAGAAACATTAATTTCTAGGTTCAGTGACAGACATTGCCTCAAGAAAACCATGTGTTCCATACCTAACCAAGATGCTCAACACATCATTCCTCAAACTCTGATCTCCATGTGCACACATATATACATATGTACACACATACATACACACACACCAGTGGTTAACGGGGTACTCAAAATTCCATGTTTGCAAAATCAAGTTTGCAAGAAGCATCACTCATCTTTCAGTAAGAGTAAGACAAATACGTCTTGTTTTCTTTTTCCTTTTTCCTTTTTTTTTTTTTTT
>NW_022196910.1:28940401-28957406 GCF_008632895.1 Mastomys coucha | reverse complement strand
ACTTGCTTAGTTAGAGTTACACCAAGGTATTTTATATTATTTGTAACTATTATGAAGGGTGTTGTTTCACTAAATTCTTTCTCTGCCTGTTTATCCTTTGTGTATAGGAAAGCCTCTGATTTGTTTGAGTTAATTTTATATCCAGCTACTTTGCTGAAGTTCTTTATCAGGTTTAGAAGCTCTCTGGTGGAATTTTTGGGGTCACTTAAGTATACTATCATATCATCAGCAAAGAGTGATAATTCGACTTCTTCCTTTCCAATTCGTATCCCTTTGATCTCCTTTTGTTGTCTAATTGCTATGGCTAGGACTTCAAGTACAATATTGAATAGGTAGGGAGAGAGTGAGCAGCCTTGTCTAGTCCCTGATTTTAGTGGGATTGCTTCAAGTTTCTCTCCATTTAATTCGATGTTGGCCAAAATAGTTAAAGCTCTTATCTAACATTAATGAATTATATTTATTTATTTATTTTAAATTTTTCTTTTATTTTTATTTTATGTGTATGAGTACATTGTAGTTGTACAGATGGCCATAAGCTATCATGTATGTGGCTGCTGAGAATTGAACTCAGGACTGCTGCAGGCCCCGCTTGCTCTGCAGTAATTCACTGTAGCTGTCTTCAGACACACCAGAAGAGGGGGTCAGATCTCATTACGGGTATTTGTGAGCCACCATGTGGTTGCTGGAATCCCAACTCAGGTCTTCCAGAAGAGCAGTCAGTGCTCTTATCTGCTGAGCCATCTCGCCAGCCCTGCATTATATATATAATGAGGAATGTAAACTATATTGCATACAATTTCAAGATAAGAATACGAGCAAGAAGTTAACTATACCTTTATAATTTCCTTGATTTTAAGGAGATCATGAAGGTCTAATATTAAAGGCTAAGGCATACACAGATTTTAATATCATATTCAAGTCTAATCATGTACTGCAACATTTGTTTTTTTTTGTTTTTTGTTTTTTAATTTTTTTTCATTCCAGTCATTATCCCCATTCTGGTCTACCCTCTGACTGTTCCTCATCCCATTTCTCCTTCCCAATCTCCAAGAGGATGTCCCCATCCCCAACCCCACCTCAGGGAACCTCCCCACTCCTGGGGCCTCAAGTCTCTCGAGGGTTAGGTGCATCCTCTCTCACGAGGCCAGTTCAGGCAGTCCTCTGCTGTATATGTGTTGGGGGCCTCAGAGCAGCTCATTTATGCTGCTTAGTTGCTGACTCAGTGTCTGAGAGATCTTGCAGGTCTAGGTTAGTTGAGACTGCTGGTTTTCCTATGGGATCACCCTCCTCCTCAGCTTCTTGCAGCTTTTCTATAACTCAACCACAGGGGTCCCTGGCTTCTGTCTATTGGTTGGGTGTATCTGCATCTGACTCTAATAGCTGTTTGTTGAGCCTTTCAGAGGATAGCCATGCTCCTGTCTGTAAGAACACCATAGCATCAACAATAGTACCTGGCCTTGCAGCCTCCCCTTGAGCTGTATTCCATGGGCCAGTCACTGAATCTCCTTTCCCTCAGTCTCTTCTGCATTTTTTGTCCATGCAGATCTTTTAAACAGTGCAATTCTGGGTCAGTGTTTTTGACTGAGGGATGACAACCAAACAAGTGAAAAACACTTCAAGTCTCTCAAGAAAGAAATTTATGAAGACCTCAGAAAATTCTATTCCATTGATCAATCTTAGTATCTTTGTGGCAATACCATGGAGGTTTTAATCACTATTTCTCTGTAGTATAGCTTGAGATCAAAGATGGAGATTCTCCCAGAAGTTCTCCTATGTTCATGGATTGGTAAAATTAACATAGAAAAATAGCCATCCTACACAAAGCAATCTAGAGCTTCAAATCAATCCCCATCAAAAATTCCAACACAATTCTTCAAAGACATGGAAAGAGCAATTCTCAAATTTATCTGAAAAAACAAAAAACCCAGGATAGTGAAAGCAATTTTTAACAATAAAAGAACTTCTGGGAGAATCTCCATCCTTGATCTCAAGCTATACTACAGAGAAATAGTGATTAAAAACTCCATGGTATTGCTACAAAGGTATTAAGATTGATCAATGGAATAGAATTGAAGACTCAGAAATAAAACCACATACTTATGGACACTTAATCTTTGGCAAAGAAACTAAAAATATACAATGAAGTAAAGAAAGCATCTTCAATAAATGGTGCTGGTCCAACTGCCAGTCTGTATGTAGATAATTGAAAATAGATACATATTTGTCACCTTGCACAAAGCTCAAGTTCAAGTGGGTCAGGGACTTCAACATAAAAGCAGGTATACTAAATTGATTAGAAGAGAAATTGGGAAAGAGCCTTAAACTCATTAGCATGGAGGGAGTGGAGTATTTCTTAAACAGAACTCCAATGGTGTAACCCTCCTGGCTTGAGGGATGATTCTTCAGACTCTGCCTATCTCTCATAACCACACCTCTCTGCCCACCTCCTGCTATTTGCCACGCCTCACTCCTGGTTCCAGTTACATTGGAAGTCCTGCCACTACATAGACCAAAGGAGCTGCTGATTGGGTCAGCATGCTGACGAACTTGAGGGAGGGGTTTTGCAAAACCTATTCTACCTGTTGGCTTGTAACTAAGAATTATTAAATTCAAGATGGCTGGGTGACCATACCTCCTGAATGCTGTCTAATTTTTGGTGCCTCCCACATGGGTAACATTAATTATGGCTAGCCTACATTCTCCTGACTCCATATTCCAGAATAATCCTTCCCTATGGTTACCGCTGGATGGTAACACAATGGCTCAGGCTCTAAGATCAAGAATTGATAAATGGGACCTTATGAAACTGAAAAGATTCCGTACAGGAAAGGACATAGTCAATTGGACAAATCAGAAAGCAGCAGATTGGGAAAAAGTCCTGCAACACTTGCATACCTATTATTGATTCATAGGAGCAGTGTTTTGCAGTTGTAGGTAACTGAAGCTATTGTAAGTTGATAGATACCAAGCTATGTAGAAACAAAACAAAACATATATATATGAATACACATATATATGTATATATATATATATACAATGTGTATTGTACTTACAGAGTTGCACATATTTTCAATTATGCACATAGGTAACATAAGAAATATATGGACATAGTATATTTGTATATATTGTATGTAATACACATGCATATAAGCATACACAGACACCTACACGTTGGCAGTTCAACTTATTGGGTAAAGAGAAAATTAACTGATAGAATATTCTGTTGAGTAATGGTTTTCAATATTGTTGTAATTACTGATTGAATTACTTACTTCATTTATTCTACTGCAATAACACATTAGACTAGCAAATTTTTTGATCATGGAGATTCAAGATTGAGATACCAATAGTGTTTGTCAAATGTCCTCTTCATTGACCTCATTTTGTGTACTGTTGAAGCTGTCACATAATATGACAACACACACAGAGAGCAGCAGGTATCTCCCAGAAATTCACTACTCAGACACAGATTTCCTCCCGAAGAAAGTGTATCCTTTCATATGACCTATTTCCTCTATACAATGTTACTTGTAGGTTTTCAAGGCTATTTGTCCCTGTACAACCAGTTGGCCACATAACCTCATGTCTTAATGAGATAAATATCTCAAATATTCCTTTGCAGTGATAGAAATCTGATTAATATTATACGTCTAATGAACACTCCAGTACTTTTCACTGTTTAAGTAAAATATCATCAATGTATTAGTACAATTATAACTTGAGAGCATTTCAAGAGAAATTTACATTCTAAAAGTTTTTGAGAGTTGTAAGGTAAGAGGTAGAAAACTTTTTACTTACTGTGCAAGTCTTTTATTTTGGCTGAAAGATTATATAACTGTAATTTTGCTTCTTTAGAGTGAAACATCCATAATAGTTAGTGAGGTAATTGGAGATACTTAAATGATTATAATTAGATTCCATTTTACCTATGCAAATAAATTACAAATGAATTAATCACTTAAATAATAAGTGCTGGTACAAAGCAGCTCTCATTTTAATCAGTATGAAAATTTAGCATTCTGAAAATAAGATCTTGAACATTAATGCCCAGAACTTGGTTTATGTTTAAATCTTTAATAAATTTAAATTAAAAATTTCCATAGACTTCTGAGGCACAAATATCCTAGATTTAAATTATTTGTTATTTATCCAAAAAAGTATTACAGTGACAACATTCAAAATGTGATCTTATGTGGTAATAGTTAGCAGCAAATTAAATAAATAAGAATTGGGACTTTAAGGAATGTCACATTGTACATATTTTCTTCACTTCAGCTAAGTGTTAAGGAGATTTATTTATATTTTTATATAACTCAGAGAAATATAATAAACAGATACCTAAATGCAAAGATACATTCTGAGATTAATAGATTAATTTGTATTACTTCCAACCAAGAGTTCCTAACTTCTCAAAGTTGTGTATTTGTGTGTGTGTGTGTGTGTATATGTGTGGGTATTTATGGATGCGTATGTGTGTGTGTGTGTGTGTGTATTCAGACACATTTTTTCTTCATTAGATAAGAACTGCCAATTATTCTAAATATCTCTTCCTATATAGACTTCATTTTCTATAAAATTGAAATGGTATCAATCCTGGTAGCATAAAGAAAGGAATTATCTTTATTAGAATGTTGTTCTGATTAGTAAAATGATCTGCTGAAAGAATCAGAATTTATTTCCCTTTCATTTTCACAAAAGTCTATATAGCAATATAAATCACAGAAAGACCAGGATATTACAAGTTTTGATGTATTTCTTCAGATAGTTTGTTCTAAATGAGGAGGAGTTTCTTTAATGTAAAACATTTGCAAAACAAAGTTTTAAAACACAAGGTAAATGCATGGCACTTCATGGCCTGTTTCTGTCCACTCTGACCTGATTTGATATTCTGGCAGCTAACAAAGATTTCTTCAGTCTTCCTCAAAAGAACCTATTTCAGTGTCTATTACCGAACTTGATGTGTGGGGAGAATAACTTTCTTACTGGTAGATGAAGAAAAAATATTTTCTGAAATAAAAATACAAACAGCCAAATAAACTCAGTTACCTGTGATAATTACAAGATTTAACAAATGTTCTTTGGCCAAAATCTAGTCAAGCTCTTTTGAGTCCTTTCTTAACAAAGCCTTTAGTGATCTTAACTAAAGACACTATCATAATAAAGACACAATATCAAGAATACAGATTACTGTAAAATATCTTTCTGGGAAAAGAGGGACTGAGGAAGCTTTCTGAGCCTGGAATAACATAGAAGAAACCCCAGAGAAGTGGTGATTCTGAGCAGGAGACCAAGTCTTTCAGAAAAATATACTTTACCTAACTCCATCCTGGCAAGTAGTGATTATAGAATGTAAGGAATGTGTGACAGATTATAAAGAGTCACTTCTCTACAATACTTTAAAGTATAAAAAAAAATAGTTTGGCTAACCTCTGAAAGTTCAGTTTCTCCACACCACTTAGAAAGTACGCATGTCTCATTGCATAACTATCTATGTTCTCTTTTGTTTTCCATGCTACAAAGTACATTTACACTGCACTGGGAATTTTGTTGATGAATGTGAAAAGACATCTTTAGCAAAAATCTTG
Source organism: Mastomys coucha (assembly GCF_008632895.1). Classification (NCBI taxonomy): domain Eukaryota; kingdom Metazoa; phylum Chordata; class Mammalia; order Rodentia; family Muridae; genus Mastomys; species Mastomys coucha. Next base: position 28,951,821 of record NW_022196910.1, on the reverse strand, counting down.
AAGGCTATTTGAATGACAAACAAAAATATCAAACCATATTTGCAACAAGACTGAAATACTCTGCCCTGAATTACAATGCTCAGGAATATCCCTGGTGGAGGTGGTGCAACAGTTATAGCAGCAACAATAATGAATGAATGCACTGAAACGATGTCTTTTGCATATGACAGAGCTATTGCACACATAAACTCAACTGTGATTAAACAAGATTGAGCCAGTCCAAACCCCAGCTTCCCTGTCTGAGTTGTTACTGGCTGCTGTGGAAATGATAGTCAGTTTTCTATATGATTCATGTAGAATATCCTACATTTATGTGCACTGCATAAAACTTTCAGAGGTTAGCCAAACTATAGAGATTTAGTGGGTTAAAAAAAATTAAACTTGTGAAGTTTGGAGGGAAAATGCTTAAAGGAATGTGGGAAAAATTAGAGTAGACAAATGAGGGAAGATTTGATCAAATCAGATCATAGGTGTACATAAATTCTCAAACAATAAACATCAGATTCCTTATGAATCAATTAACACTAGTGGATAAAGTAGAAATATGAATTACATGGCTTTTAATAAAAAAAATCACCCAAACTACCAAACAGAAAAAAAGAAATAATAGAACACATCAAAACAGACTATATTAATACTTGTACAGGTATTTCTAGGGCATAAGAACAAAGCAATTCAAGTTTATAAAGCTTCTCTTTTTTCAATTTGCATTATTTTAGTTATTTACATCCTCATCATTGCTCCCCTCAATCCCCCTTCCCACAGTTCCTCCTCCCCCTTGCTTCCAAGAGGGTGTTCCCCCTCTCAGGTCTTCTCCTTTCCTGGGGCCTCAAGTCTCTGGAGGATTAGGCACACTATCTTCCACTAATGCCTGACCAGGCAGAGTTCTGCTATCTATGTGTCAGTGACCTCAGACTGGCCAGTGTATGTTCCTAGTTGGAGTCCCTAGGAGCTCCCTAAAGTCTGGGTAAACTGAGACTGCTGGTCTTCCTATGGGGTCGCCCTCCCCTTCAGCTTCTTCAAGCCTTCCCCTAATTCAATCATAGGGGTCCCCAACTTCAGTCCATTGGTTGGGTATAAGTATCTGTGTCTTTCTCAGTCAGCTGCTGGTCAGGCCTCTCAGGGGACAGCCATGCTGTGCTCCTGTATGTAAGCACATCATAGCATCAATAATAGTGTCAGAACTTGGTGCCCTTCCATGAGATGGATCCCACGTTGGGCCAGTCAATGGACTACCTTTTCTTCTCCTTTTAATTTATGCTTACATTTGAGAAGCAATAATGTGAGGGTGGACCAAAGAAGAAAGAATCATAATCTCCACTTTGTTAACACAAAAATAAACACAGATTAACATGATGGAGTTAGTGGACATATTTAAAAACTTAGAAACTCAACATGAGTTGAAACTGTTCATCTTTCTGTCCATAATCTAATAACAGTTAGATTCAGATAAGAAATTTGGTGTAAAACAGCATCATACATTACCTTTATTTGGTCCAATTAAATATCTCTTAACTCTTTAGTCTCTGTGAAGTTACATCTGAGAAATGTACAGATGATCTTGTATAATTACTGTTGGAATGGCATTCTTAAACTTCTAGACTCATAGAATTCATGAGAAACTAGTTGAGAACACTACACATGAAGGTGTTTTCCCCCAAAGTCTTAGTTAATTTTCATCTATAGAGAAGAATCATTTTTGTTTACTCCTCACAAAGAATTGACTCTGTGCATGCATTCAAAGGCACAAAGTGAGGCAGAGCCTTCTTATAGAAAGCATTTCAGAGTTTAATAGTATTGCCTCTAGATGGAAATTATGGCAATTTCCCATGAGTTTCATAATTTTATTTCCTTATCCTATTATGTTTGTTTTCTTTTTATTTTTTTGAAGATTTTTTTATTAGATATTTTCTTTATTTACAAGTAAATTTCTCTCACAATAAGTCCTACAAAAACACCACAGAAAACAACCACAATATCTATACAGAGGACCTAGCACAAACACATGCAGGCTCTTTGACTGCCACTCCAGTCTCGATGACCCCGTATTAACCCTGCTTCTTGAATGATTCAGGGGGCATTTTTGTTGTTTTTTTCATTTTTCTTTTGAATTTCATTATTTCCTCTATTTTTGGTAATGCCTGAAAATACGTGTGCTATAATCTTTAAAAATAATTATGTTCTCTAGTCTCTGAGATTGTTACCTGATCCACTTTATTGGCATTCCTCTATATTTTGTTGTTGTTCTTACAATTTTTTTATTCTTTAGTCTTTTTTTTTTTTACAGTGCAGTCTTTATCCACCTTTGATCCTCCCTCTGACATTCTGACATTCTGACATTACTCATCCTATTCCTCTTCCCCCATTTCCAAGAGGATGTCCCTATCCCCCTACTCTGAATCTCATTAAAAATTTCAGAGCTATGATAGTTTCATTAAGGAAAGAATGAGTTAGTGTGCTTTGAATTTTCTAACAATGTCCTATACACAGTATAAATTTATCTATATCACGTAGTACAGGACATGTATTAGGCCATTCTTAAATATTAGATGATAATAGCACACACACACACACACACACACACACACACACACACACACATACACACACACACTTATAAGGTCACCTGCAGAGAGACTGTCTTGCTATACTTACACATATTATACAAGTACTTAGCAAAAATGTCCACTCAATGAATGATCACTTTGCAATTAAGAAATATGAAGAGGATTTTTGCTTTCGGGAGATAGTCTTCACATGGCACTTAATCATGGCCTGATCAATATCTAGACTTTTTCAGAGAGAAGAAAAGAACACCACATTTTTGCTTTTAACACCGGGTCTTTTGTGTACACTTCATTGAAACCCCATTAAAGTGATGTATCTTTAGAATAAATTAGATAGTGGCTTACATTTGCCCTTGATGCAATTAGACCATGAGCCGCCTGATCCTGTTTTGTGCATAGATGACAGCTGCATTTGTTCATGAGACTGTTGGGAGAGGACCTTTGTGAGCACTCATTGAAGTACACTGTGCAGCCTAAAGCACCACAATTTTGCCTGTATTTCAATTGCCACACGTCACATGCAGTACCATGAAGCAATGTTTTCTAGTGTGGGAGAAATGCACAAATGGAGCTTGTGGAAGGCTTGTATCATATAAAATGCTAAATGTGGTAATGCAGATACCCATTTATGTGTCTCTATGTGTGTTTCATAGGTCTGGGCTATGTATAATTTCACAGTTTTCTTCACAACAATTAAAAATTCAGATTGGTGTTCCATACTCATTTGTAAGCAAATGAAAAATAATTCAGGAGAATAAATGTTTCTATCTAACACTAAGGAATTCAAATACTAATTATGTGTCATCTATATTCTTCAATATTATATAATTATTTGACTAGACTATTAATTGCTTGGGAAAAAGAAGCACTTTGTATTAGAAACTGAGTCAAGTGGCTTTATAAAACCAATCACATAAACATGAGCATATGTAGGGGATGATCTTGCTCCAAGAATGCAAAATAAAACCAACCAACCAACCAACCAAGTTGTTATTGTTTAGTGATATTAAGTGTCAAAAGCCATTAGTCAACCAAAAGGGATAGAACAAAAAGAGATGTGAAACTATTTTAGGAATACAAAGGTAAACAAAATAAAAAAAAATACATAATTTCCTAATTATGATGTTTCCTTGATTGTAACCAAGGTACAGAGAAGAGCAAGCTTCCTGACATTTTTATTATCATAACTCTTTGCTCTTGGAATTAAGACAATATGGATTTATAGTATTAAATTGACAACAAAACCAAACTTCATCTGACAAGACAGACTTCACATTTCTATTTTACTAAAGAGCATGAAACACAAGCACACTTTACTTAACTTCCTTGGGAGGCAAGGGATTATAAATTGATTGTAATCCCTGATTATAATCCCTCCTGATTATAAATTGATGATGTATAGACAAAAGCACACCTTGTCCATAGCTGTGAATGCACATACACTCTGGAGCAATGTTACAAGGGGCTCACCTATTACACATTTAAATTAACTATGGGATTTTTCATACTAATGTAACAGATCAATAGACTGTAATGGTATTTAATCATGGAAATAGAGCTTTCCTTTTTTTTTTTCTTTTTTTTCTTTTTTTTTTTATTAACGGGATGTAAAAGCTTGTCTAAGGTTGTGAAATATCTTTCCTGCAGGCATTTGGAAGTTCTATAGCAGTGAATTACCAACGTTTCCAAAGAGGCTTCCATTCAGGCAGACAGTCTAGTTTGGAAACAGTTCAACTGTATTGTGTTCCTGAATTTCTGTGCTGATGTTTTGTGAGAACAAATGAAAATTTGTATGTTTGTAGCTCAGTAGCTCAATGACAAAAACAAAACAAACCAAAACAAAACAAAACCAAAAACAAACAAAAACTCCATAATTCTGGATCTACATGTTTAATTTATAAAGAATGATAGTAATCTCTTTTATTAGTGGATTTGGGTTGCTGTCACAAGTGCCGTACCCCAAGTATTTGATAAAATCAAACTTTAATTCAACTAGATCCAGAGGAAGCACATCTGAGGTCATAAGGCCAAGATGTTTGGATTCAGATGAGTCTCATTTTCTAGATAGCACTCTGTCTCTTTTCAGAAAGAGTGGAGGCAGCATTCTGGGAATTTTACTAAAATGGTATGGACAGAAATCATGACAATCTACCTTCATGACTAAGATCTGTACCTGACCATATAAACTGCCATATTGTATGCAAATATTTCATCTATAGACACAGCATTTCCTTTGAATTAGGCCTAGGGAAGTGGCTAGTAGTTAAAAGTAGGCATTGCTCTTGCAAAGGACCTCAGATCACATCTCAGCATCTGCATCTAGCAGTTTGCAAGGCTCTGAAACTCTGACTCCTGGAAGATCTGATGCCTCTGGCTTACATGAGCACCTGTACTCACTGCACATACTTATACACAGACACACACACACAGACACAAGATTAAATAATGAAATGAATGTTTAAAACACAAAACCTTCGTATCACTGCACACGAATAGATACACGCAAGAAAGAGAGTATTTTATATCATTTTCAGTTGTTAGATTTATTTACCTCAAATTTAATTTTTAGAAAGGAAGGGGTCTCATCAGCAAATTTGGTGCCAGCCTAATATGTCTCTTAACATAAACACACACGAAAAACTATCAAATAAACAAACAAAAAATTGGGTGAATTTGAGATGTGAGGAAGTATATTTAGACTTTTATCAAGAAATTCATACCATGTGTGTTCTTTTGTGATTGGGTTACCTCACTCAGGATGATATTCTCCAGATCCATCGCCAGGGCCAGAAAGCAGAAGAGGGTGGGGTAGTGAGCAGAGGGAGGGGGGAGGGAACAGGAGTTTGGTTTTGTTTTTGTTTTTTCATTTTATTTTACTTTTTTCTTTTTTTTTTGTGGAGGGGGACCTGGGAAAGGAGATATTGTATGACATGTAAGTAAAGAAAACATCTAATAAAAAAAAAGAAAATCATTCTTCAATTTAAATGAAGGGCCACTCTTATAAAAATATCTGGATAATACATATTACTGGACAATATTTGAAATATTTAAAGGCTGTTTTAAGAGAATTTCAAAATTCTGTCAAATTACAAAAATCAGGATTTAAAAAATTTTATGTTTATTAGTGAAATATTCAGAATTTAAGTGAAACTGTTAGACTGATAATATAGAGTTGTCTAAAAATATATTAGAATCTACAAAAAATGGAAGTTATTTCTTTCAGTGTATAAATTAGCAAATCTGAAAAACAGAATTCACAGACCTGATACCAATAAGTCAACTTATTAAAAGTCAAATTACAAAAACCGTGTTAGAGAAATAGAACTGTACTAAGACAGAATGTGTATTCTCTGAAAACCAGCCTTCACAGTACATGAATATGATATTCAAGCTTCAAAGGGAAGAATGAAATTCATTTTTTTATCCAGATGTGTCATCTATGAGCCACAGCAATAACCAATTCAGAGAGAGGTCCTTAAAGCTATAGTGGTGGCATTTAAAGCTCAGTAGTTATTAACAGCTGCCTAATTGGACTCAAGGTGTGATTGATAGGAAAAAACACATGCTTATTACTGCAAACCATGTATATAAGAAAAATAGTAAAGTAATTTAAATGTGATACATTACTTTGAAATTACTATTCATAGGCAATAGCTACTTAAAAGATAAAAAAAAAAAATCAGTGAGCCACTGGGTAAATATGAAACAACCACACCAAAGTCAAAGTCTTTTTTTCTGTATATCTTCAATATGTAATACAAAATAAAATAAGAAACAAAAGGACTGGAGTGATGGCTCAGTGGCAAAAGTGCTTGCAGCACAAACATGAAGTCATATGTTTGGCTCATCAGAAGCCATGAGAAGACACACAGAATGGAACCTGTCTGTAAGAGAGCACCAGAAGAGCAAGATGACAGGTGGATCTAGGAGAATCTTCAGAAGATTTCAGATAATCTAGGTTGCTAAACAGAGCAACCAAACCATAGACCATGGCTCAAGCAGGGTTGACTGTCAAGACTAACACATCGGTTGTCCTCTTACCTCTAACCTACACTGTGTCATGAACATGGTCAAGATCACATACACACACACACACACACACACACACACACACAGATTTCAAAATTCCATTCAAGTAGTGAAAATGCATACAGTAATACACAAATACACTCAGCAATACCTAATAACTAAGCTATGCTGAGATTTATTATACATCTGTAAGCATGTTCCTTATTAATTGGTCTATTCTCATTTTAAGCAGGAAACATTGCTACTAATTTCATTTTTTAGATGGCAAAACAATATTATATAATATATTCTAGTTTAGACAGGTAGTTAGTTACAAAGATAAGCTTCATCCCTCTTCTATCATAATTACAGAAATCTTTACAGGGTTCTACTCTATCACTATGTCTAAATTGAGCAATAAATGCACAAATTATTTTCAAATTGGTTTAAGTTTGATAAACTGTCTTACATTTTATATGAACACTTAAACTGCTCATTAAAATTAAATGATAGTAATTAATTAAGTTATGATGTATGTGAATATTACGTATCAGCATTTATAATCAAATATAAATGTAATCCCATGAAATGATACTAAATTTTTGTAGACAAATTGTAGACCAGTTCCCAAATTTACGCATTAAAGGAAATTTTTATATTGAATTTTTAACAAAATTGCTGATGTTATTTTATGAATAGGTGACTTAAGGTAAATAAATTTGTTTGGATGTAGTTGTAATTCAGTTTCCTTATTGGGTTAATCTATAAAATATCTCCATAGTGAATAAAATAAACATAAGCTTTCATCAAATTTAATAAACAGATAAATATCTATAAAGACATTACATAATGAAATCCATTAATAAAAAAGAAAAAAATAACTCTGCAACTAGAAAGTTATAGCAAGGTGACATCACTTTTGTATAGTAATTAATTTCTTTCTAATGATAATAAAATGTTTATTTTGAAGAAACAGTTGTGTAGTATAAAAGAGCCAAGCATATATATATTATGCAACCTGGCTTAAACACTTTCCAATTTAAAAATACACCTCTATACATCATACTATATACTTTGAAAGGAATATAAGATATAGAACTTTTTCAATTGCATCACATAATTCATCAAATATCTGACAACAGATGTTCCATATTATCACTATTTTTATTTTCTCTTTAAAGATTAACTCAGACTATTAAAAAAAACAACAAAAATATAAAGTTGATCAAAGAATCCACGAACAATTTAGTTTTAAGAATATAGGAAAACTATTCTTACTGGGAATTAAAAAAAAAACTACGTAATAATTGTACACACTAGTACTGTATTTATATTTTCCCCTCCTCACCTTTCCTGTGTTACCGAATTCCATTAAGATGCATGATGCCTTCTATAATTGTTATTAGAAGCTACTGGCATAAACATACTATTGATGATGAATCTTACTAGAAAACTCAATATTTGGAATACTTGGTTGATATAATCAATTTAGGACAGTTTGTGTCTGGAAAAAAAAGGTTTTAATTAATAAACCCAAAGATTTTTTATTATCTTCTTTTAATTGGATATTTTCTTTATTTACAATTCAAATGTTATCCCCTTTCCCAATTTCCCTCCCTCACGGAAACACCTATCACATCCTCCTTCCTTCTGCTTCTATGAGGATGTTCCTCCACCCACCCACTCACTCCCACCTACCCACTCTCAATTCCCCGACACTGGACATCTATCCAGCTTTCATAGGACCAAGGGCCTCTCCTTCCATTCGTCTGAGATAAGATAGTAGGAATGGACATTTTGTGACTCAGTTGGAGCTACATGTTGATTAAGTAACTGTGTATAAATATACATTTCTAAGTGTTCTAAATCCTGGGGGCTTTTTAGAAACACTCTTGACAAAATTCAGCAGAATCCAATCAAAATGAAATCCTCAGAGTAAAGCCGTTCAAATCTCATGTATATTGAATTAATAAATAAGTTCTAAAACAAAGTGAACAAGTTGCACAAGAACAATATAAGAATTAATTTAAGTGATGTTCTCCTAGTGATGCATAGAAGATAAAAGCCTCAGATTGAGACTTGTAAAATAGCATGCATTTGACAGCTTCCACTGATAAGTATTTTCCAGTGGGTCTTACACAGATGGCTATGTGCTATGCAAACAAGAGTTTTCATGGCAGTTTTATTGTGGGCTTTAAATCAGTGCCCTTAGAACCACAGAAATATATTTTCTTATCCATTAATTATCTTCATTAACTTGGAGAAAATGTCAAACCTGATATATCAGAGTGCTTTTTAGGCAGCATGGTGTGATGGATTTCAGAAAACAAGAGCAAAGAATATCAGCTTTTTTTGAAGTGAAACTCAACTGGTTTATAGAGTTAATATACATAAATAACTAGACAAAAACCACTATCTAGCAAAATACTCTCTTGAGACTTGTCAGTAAGTAACTTAAAATTTCTAGGTCATGGCTTGTTCATATTTTCTAGCCCTAAATTTGAGATTGGACAACTTTTTTGGCTGATCGCTTGTTTAGTTATTCAGCAGAAACTTTTAAGGTAATTGGGATAAGTCAAGTCATATGCTTCATGTGGCCCTACAAATCTCTCAACATTAGACCTTCTATTTGAGAAATATAACGTCTTAAAGAGATACAGAAATCTAAGTTAAAAATTACAATACCTTTTGAAATGTGTTATAATAAAGGTTAAGTGCAAGGTTTTATTGTAACTGAGTAACAGAAGCAATTAACTCCAGGTAATAAAACCTCAGAAAAGTTAATAGAAGTGAAGATAATTGGGTGATCATGATACTGAGCATGATGAAATTACCTGGGAGAGAACACTGGGAGAAGAGATAATGAGCAAGAGCACATTTTAATGGAGAAAATACTTGACTATCCGAAGAACCAGGATCCACTGTGTTCATGCTGTCGCCAATATTTAGGGATATGATTGTAAACATATGATAAGTACATATCTCAAGTTAATGTTTGTTATAATTAATGTGGAAAGAGTTTGATATTGAAATTTTTATGATCTACTTTACTAATAGAAATAGTAAAAATACTTTGGAATCATAATCACCCTTCTTTACTATTTTATGATTTACATATTAAATAGTATACTTAACATGGGAAGTAAATTAGAAAGATGTGGTCTACTGTAAAGTAGAAATGAAGATTCCTAACATGTTTAAGAGTTATCAAATTATTACAAGTCCTAGTCAGTCAGACAATTTATTCCATCAGTAAAAGTTGCCTATAGGAGCAAAATAAATCTGAATAAGTAAATCATATAAAACTAAAGGTTTGTGGATATACATCTTACAAGGATGCTCAGAATTTAATCTCTACTCTGAAGCATGGTATAGTTTTAATTTAGTTTTCAGCAACCTACTCTATAAATTTGACTTAAAATTCAGTAAATGGATTTTCCTGTGTATCATTTCATTAAAGCTAATTACAAAAGAGATAAATAAGATCAATTTACTCAGTGATACATAATAAAGCCTGGCCGATAGGAACCATTTTAATATTTTAAGTATGAACTAACTACAGAAAATCATTTTGTTTTCTTATTTGAAAAAGTCATCACTATAGGGATCCAGCTCTGAGTAGATAGATGGAGGCATGATGATTTTAGGCTCAAGGCCAGCTTCAGTTTGAACAGATAATATTTCTGGATTAGGAAGGAATATAAATAAATCATATATAGACATATCCTTGTGGATATAAATCTTGCAGGGATATTTGTGAAGGATTTCAAGTGAATAGAAGTTTGGGAAAAAAATTCTTAATTTGAACAGGAATAATGGAAACAAAGCCTTTGCTACATAAATTTTGCAGTCCTACTGTTATGACAAAGAGGTTACAGTAATGTTATGGTGTGGAACCTGGTTCTTTACTGTTCAAAACAATAGTAGCTCCACCTTTGTGTTTTATAAAGATTTATTTTCCTTTTAATCAGGTGAAAACCACATAAATAAATGTGGGTCGGTATTTACACAAATGCACTTAGAGATAAGAAGAGGGTGTTTGTACTAGAGCTGGAAGAACAAGTGATTACTAAATTGGCCCCTAGGAACCAGAGAATAGGCTCTTAACTTCTTAACCATCTTTTAGGACTCAAGTTTGGTGTCCTCTAGAATACCCTACATTTTCCCACCTCAATTTAGGATAGTTAATCTAAAAGTCCCTAGATATTCTTCATTAATTTTCTATAAATTTTTCCCTTTTATTTATTGTCCACTGCAGCCTCCCCTTACTCTGCTGGGCCCGATACACAACAACATTCCCTCTCCCCAGGATCTACAGATCTTCCATTTCTCTTCAAAATGGGGCAGGCATCCAGTACAAGGCATAACGAGATACAATATGGCTAGTCATGAACCTTTATATCAAGGCTGTAAGAGGAAACAATCAATGATGAAGAAAGGGTCCCAGGAACAGGCAAAAGAGTTTGAGAAGCCACCCTCCAGCTGCTAGGAGTCCAACAAAAACATAAGCTAAACAAACACAGCATTGCTACTGTCTTTTTTTTTTTAACTTTTATTGCTTTATGATGAGAAAAGTGACATGATTTCAATTTATCTGAACTTGTTAACATTTACATACATATTTTAAGTAAATAGAATTAAATTATATTATTGTTTCCCTTTTGTACCCCAACTCCTCCCAGAGACCCCCTTCAATATCTACAATATCTTTTTGTCATAGTCCTTAAAATTTATAAAATATTATAACAATAAAAATAAGCATTATAAAAGTTGTTTGATATAAAACAACAATCAATTTAACAGTCATGTAGACACTCATCTACAGCAATAGTAAAAATACATTTT